>NC_143582.1:195287846-195591150 GCF_048544385.1 Mastigoproctus giganteus | reverse complement strand
TAGAGCGATAGTGTATTATAAACATTGATATATTGCACTGTGCTAAGAAAAGATAGAGCAGATATGGGTTATATACTTTGGCATAGTCCCCCTGAAGAAGGATGTCGTTGGACAACACTCCAATAAATTGTAATATAAAATTACTCAACCGTTCTGCATCTTTTCTTAGAATAGTGTCGAAGGTAGTTTTGCTGATAATCATAAATTTTTATTAACAGAATAAATTGAGCCTCTTATGAACCAGTCATCAGACAACGAGTTAGCGAATTATTTTCTAATTTCTTCTTTTTTTCTATAAATCCTTTTAATATAACAACTGTGGTTGTGTTTTGTAACCAGGTCGCCAAAGACAATTTGTACTTGGAGTTTAAAAACAAGAAATCAGTTGTAAACGAAGTCAAAGGAGAAGAAAATTAATAAAAGTCATATGGTATCATCTAAACTAGTCTCTGCAAATACAAGTGTGGCTAATTGTAACATCCCTATAAACATAAAGGTCACCAACTGAAGCATAATTTATACGGAACGTTAGAGAGTTGTTATACTTCAGTAATTTAAAGATTTCTTCAATTTTCTTAAGACGTATTTATTGCCGGTTATTTCTGAGAGCATTTAGAAAACATCTTTAGGTATAAAGACCATTTTAAGTATATTTTTTCTTAATAATGCTAACTGTTTCTTTGCATTATTATTTCATTTTATCAGTAATCACGAGCTATTTAATAAAATACAATTGTCGGTTTTTTAAAATACAGGGTATAATACTCGTAATTCAAATATGAAACTAAATAACACTGTTTATTTAATACTGTTTCTCCATTAAAAATAAAAATTCCCAGTGTTTTAGTTTTGTTAAGTTTTACTCGTAAAATATGCTCATTCACGAATATTAAGTTTCTCAGGAATTATATTAAAATATTTAGCCGCTGGTAATAAATCAAAAAAAAAGTGTTATTGTGTTCTGAATCAGGGATTCACTTTCATTAAAAATTATTGCATTTAACGTGTTTGTGATTACGTACTATTGTTTGCATTGGTGCCGCCATCTGGTGACAAGCTTTGATTCTAATATCTTAACCAACTTATAAATACTCTTTTAATTATAGAAAATTCCCTGTGTACCATACAAGAGCATTTAATATTCCAAGTGTGCTGATGTTATGTATAGTTGAAATGAATACATAGAGTAGTCAAGATCTTTATATTGATTAATGTGTTACATGTAAACAGCATAAACCGTGTGATACAATAAAGGTTTTATAGATGTTGATGTTGGTTTTATTCGCTTTTAGATCTTTATTTTGGCAGAACTAATGTTCCTCTTGCCACCTTTCAACACCTTCTTGCTTCCATGCTTGGTTTCGGAGCAATGAGGCAGGTCAACGTAGATCAACATGCGCCGTTAGTCACAACTTAAATTAAAGTTAGTTTTAGAAAGTCCAATTATCAAACGAAGCTGAAAAAAGAAAAATTAATAAATAAAATAAAACCGAATATTCATACTATTTCCACGAGGTATCACCAAATGCCGCTTTAAACTTAGCGTGACTCTTTGCCTCTGCCACTTTCGGAGGCAATTTACTCCAGTGTTGGATAGCCAGCTGCCCAATTCTCACATAAGAAAGAAAACAGACCATCCTCATTCGTATTACTCAACCTCTTCAGCGCCTTATACACCTCAACGCCTTGTTGACAACCAGACATCTCGCCCTTCATAGCCCTCGTGGGAAGCACAGGCAATAATCTTCATTCTCTTCACCACCGGGTGGGAAAGACCTGAGTTCGAATCCCGTCAATGATTGAAGGAATTTTTCTGGGCCTTTTTCCCAACGTGACTGAGTTAGTTGGTCTCAGGCGAGGGTACCATGGTTTTGTTCTCCCGGAAACTCGGTTTTTTCGTCTAGTAAACAGCAAATCGACCACAGAATACTCGCTATTTCCTGACTGACCTATTATATACGGTGAAATAGTCGCTGATGCGCCTAAAACCCAACAACAACCATCATATGTCCTTCAGATATATTCTAACCATCGTGTGGAAATATATTGACATTCTTCTTAGCAGCAAACGTTTTCACCTTCAAATAATCGGCAAACTTTTGATGGTTTCCCTTGAATACCGTTGTAAATATAAAATTTTTGAAAATTATAAGCGGGAAGGGATCCAACGTCGAGCTCTGATGGGCCCCACTTATTACACTGGCCCTCCCTAAACACTGATCAACACTCTGTCTCTTATCTTTTTCAGTCAGCCTGGAACCCAGCATAGGATCCTGTCAGTAACTCCAACTACTATCGCATCCTTCCATGAAGGAAGGTATTAAAAGCTTCAATAAAGTCTAGATATACAGTAAATTGTGTAAATTCGACGCATTTTACATGCTTGTAATACGATCTTGTCCTGTAATTGGTTTTTGCGATCAGCATGACTTAAACAGCATAGAAAATGAAATGATTTTAATCTTCGCATCTTCACACTACAAACAAGTAGTCTCTGGGCTCTCTCCAAAAGCTTAATTGCCCATTTGTTTAAACGATCAGACTGCTATGACATCATCTTTCAAGACCAACTGGTCCTTCACCAAAAAGCAGGTAGTAGTAGGGTTTTGGGAGCATCAGCACCACATTGCTCTCGTATATGCTGTCTGTAAATTGCGTGTGGTCTGTAGTAGATTTTTTGTTTTGCTGGACGAAAAACCCGAGTTTCCGGGAGAGAAAAACCACGCTAAGCTCGCCTGAGACCAACTAACGCAGTCACATTGTGAAAATGCCCATATCCTGCTGACAAAAAAAACAAATGGAAGGATGAAATAGTGGTACAAGCATCTTATAATTTCGCCGAGGCCATACAGCTTTTGTTAAATTATAACTTTGAATTTCTCAGTTTTAGTGCTACCTCTTATTAAGTGAAATTTCTTAAAGTAGCGCCAAATGCACTTTCAATTTACAGCTATGTGGCTAGTCATACAGCGCTTGCGTGAGCTGGTGAACAATCTGACACCGATGTAATCCATACCTTGTACTACCAAGCCGTCAGAGAATCTGAACGCTATTGTACACGTCAAAAACGTAAGTTCGATGCTTTAATTAGTGAATCCCGTCAATTTCATCATCAGATTAATACCCCTTCCACAAGTTGCACAGATTTTGGATTGAACCTGAGCAGCAAACAGTTATCTATAGAACAAGTAGACCTGTTGACTCTGGGTATGAAATTTGCTGTTCTCCCAAGAAACCCACCAATCACTGATATTGCCTTAGGCGTAGAAGCGTGTTTAACACGTTTCCCTGAAGATTGGCAAACACAATTCGCCTAAAAACTGCAGCAATTTTGCACCATTCTCGCCCTGCCTCTTACAATCTCAACCACAAACAAATTTCTGCCCTTAAGACACTGAAACGAGATTCGTCCATCGTCATCCTACCGGCAGACAAAGGACGTCGAACATTCGTAATGAACCGCACAGATTACGAGACAAAAGCCTTGCTGCTCTTGCAGGACACTTCTGTTTACCAGCCCTTAACCGTTCCTCCCATGAAAGCTTTAGAACGATGGGAGTCGAAAGTGAACATCCTCGTCAACAGTTGGCTCAAACAGAAGAAAATAACAGAATCAACCGGTAATCACCTCCGTGCCTCCGGCTGCCAGATTTCACAATTCTACGGGCTACCGAAAGTTCACAAAGAAGGCACACCACTAAGACCCATTGTATCCTGTTGTGGCTCACCGAGTTACGAATTAGCTAAGTTTATCTCGAGGCTCCTTTCTCCCCTAGTAGGCAAGACCACCAACACCGTCTCCAACAGTAGTGAATTCATAGAAAGGATCCGAACCATATCCATCTCACAAGATCAAGTCATGGCATAATTTGATGTAGTTTCACTTTTTACCTCCATCCCAGTAGAACTTGCCATCACATGTGCAAAGCAACTCTTAGATAATGACGAAACCCTTGGCAGCAGAACCAAACTAACACCAGACGATATCTCCACCGTCCTCAGACTGTGCTTAACAGGCGGTGCAATCATGTTTAACGACTCCATTTACCAACAAGTACACGGCACAGCCATGGGTTAGTTCGGTTAGTTCGTTCACGGCAAACATCGCGATGGAGGAATTAGAGGGTCGTGCATTTACAAATGTACCAGATTCCATTACCTTTTGGTGTCGCTACGTGGACGATGTGTTCGTGGTTATCCCCAGAAATTCAGGTGACCGAATCTTAGCCCACCTCAATTCTCTGTTGCCTTTCATAAAATTCACGATCGAGCTAGAGTCGGGCAACACCACACCATACTTAGACACCCTTGTCCGGCGCGAGGGCACGCTCTTGAAGACAATTGCCCATCGTAAACCTATGTGTGCTGGCCAATTTATCAACTTCCGGTCAGCACACGCGCGTAGCCATCTTCTTGCCACTGCACAAACCTTGCTAACTCGTGCCTTGACACACTCTAGCTCTGTAAATGAGAGGCGCACCGAAATTGCTAAAGTCAAGGCGGATCTTACGAGGTGTGGCTATCCCATCAATACCCTTGACAGGTGTAACCTACAGACAAGCGGCCACGTAGCGACCAACGGAAACATCCAAGGTTGTGACTCAGCCACGAGCGCCTTTTTCGCATACTACCCAAACCTATCGCAAGAAGTTTGTAGAATCTTAAAATCACGTGGGATAAAATGCGTACAACTCCCAGGCAGAAAATTACGATCCCTCATCTCTAAGGTAAAAACACCTATCCCCACCCTACTACAAAGCGGATTGGTCTACCGCATCTCTTGCCGTGACTGCACTAGCTGCTATATCGGGGAAACTGAGAGACG
Organism: Mastigoproctus giganteus; assembly: GCF_048544385.1. Classification (NCBI taxonomy): domain Eukaryota; kingdom Metazoa; phylum Arthropoda; class Arachnida; order Uropygi; family Thelyphonidae; genus Mastigoproctus; species Mastigoproctus giganteus. The sequence goes on along the minus strand of NC_143582.1, from coordinate 195,586,325 downwards.
GCTCGAAAAACGCCTTTCCGAACACAAAAGAGCAATCCGCTTAGCGGATGTGGAGCACTCAGCTATTGCCGAACACGTTTGGGAAACCCACTACGACATTGACCCACACGGCTTTTCCTATTATTAAACTTGTCACAATCTATTTTTGTATCGTTTCACTCTGAGCAACAGCAATTTGATATTAATCTGACGTCACCTTAGAACGTTTGAGACAAAGAGAGATTGAAAATGGCCCGTGTTAATAGAGCTGGAAAAATACGTGTGTTAAATCTATGGTTAACTCTTCGATAAATAACGACTCATTGACGTGCACAAACAATTCATATAATTCCACACAACCCAATGTTTTTATGACGCCATACTGTATACCAGTCATAGAGCTCATCAGCTGCATGATAATTAAAGTACGCAGAAAAACAACAGGCCAGTCAATGTGACCACAAAGGCCCAGTTACCTGAGCCTTGTTTTTATCCTGCTATAATTATATCGACAACAAAAACAAAACTTACTCTGTGTGACCTTCTTCGACATACTCTCTCTGTGTGCCCATTCTTCGACATACCCTCTCTGTGTGGCCATTCTTCGATTTTTCACAGTATATATTATTAAAATCAAAATGTGGTAAAAGCAAAACGTGTAAATTGATAAAGACTGAATGCAGTAGTTAATTTTTCTACACGCACTGGCCAGAAAAATACAAACCTTTGTATTAAGACAGTCACAGACATAAGAAACGCAAATAGATGCAAAGAAAACAGTGGCGTGGAGTGGTCGCATGCTGACTCGTTGAGTATAAAGACTGCAGTAAGCTGAAGATAAATGGGGAACTGGTTAACTGGTTTCTCAACAGCATCCATCTTAAAAGTTTTTAATGAGTGGAAAGCAAGCGGTTCTTCGACTTCTGAAAAGCGTAAATTGGCAGAAAAACAATACTTCAAGAGCGAAGACGTCGTACTCTAAGGAGGACTGTATGAAAACATAGGACATCCAATGTGCAACAAGCAACATCTGAATTCAAAAAGAACTGCTCTATTTCAACTCGAACCATGCGCAGGGAATTGAAGACATTGGGTATTGGCAGTCGCCTGCCTATTCATTCTGTCGTCTGATTGTTTCGCAGAAAAATAGCAAAATCCGCTTGCAGTGGTGACGCGAACATCGTGATTGGACAATGGAACAATGCACTTTGTTTTGCATTGATGATAGGCCGAGATCTTTGAGAAAATCTCACGAAGTGATGGACCCTGTTTGCCTTGTTAAAACAACCGAAACATCTAGAGGTGGTATCATGGCATGGGGAATGTTTTTCTGGTACGGACTGGATCCTTTGACACGGGTGGAAGATTGAATGTCATCCATGGAGTACCTCAATTTTGTATCAGATCTACTGCACCCTGTAGTGTTACACTTACTTTTATTCCGAAGGCAATGGCCACTTTATGAATGACAATGCAACAGTGCATCGTGCCACAATGGTTTGGAGAACATGACACGGATTTCCACCATCTTCCCTGGCCCCCACATTCACTGATCTGAATTCTATTGAGAATGTGTGGGATTGCTAAAGAGAGCTATTCGGCAATGAAACCCTCTTCCTTCAACTTTGTCACAGCTGCGCAATATTTTGCTGGAAGAATGGTTACAATTGAAGAATGGTTAAAAAATGGTTACAATTGAAGAATGGTTAAAAAATGGTTACAATTGAAGAATGGTTAAAAAATGGTTACAAAATGGACTAAAACACATTATAGAATCAATTCCACTTGCATACTTGCTGTTATTCGAAACAAATGTAGCCTGATTCGTATTTTTTTGACCAGTGTAATTCTTTTTTAATCTGAAGCTGAATTTTTGATTTTGCCTGTGGTACTGCAGTAGGCATACATTTAAAATGAGGTTATAATACACCACAACATTTGCTATAACTACATTTATTGTAATTTTATTGCATTGAACAAACTGAACTGTTATTTCCATGTTAATTCCTAGTACTCTAAAGGAGAGGCGTCATAAATGTGTACAGATGCAAATAAATTCAGCTGTTGCGTACGAATATTTATTGAAATGTGCTTTCCACAAGTCCTCACGTGTAGCACGTGGATATCCACCATCCTCCGTCACCTCCCCACACCTCTACAAAAGCAAAAACCTTTCCTTTATCCCTGATGGTAGTTGCGTCTTTAAGTGGATCCCACATCATAAAACTCTAATCACTACCCACAAGTTCCAGTCGATATCTGAGAAGTTAAAATCCCCATTGTAAGACAACCTGATTTACTGGTCCACTCTATTTCTCTGTACTTCCGTTCGTTGTACTCAGCATTTCCCACATCTTATATGTATTGACACCATCCAATAGTCTCTCCAGTTAATGAGCACAAGGAATGTCCCATTTTGTTACAGTGTCCTCTCTTGAAATTGAAGCTCTCCGATTTACCTTTGACCACATGGATTGTTTAGATTCAACCCATTTTATGGTATTGTCGTCACTGCCTGTTTTCGGCAAATATTAAAAACAAAACGAGTTGCCTTCGGTATTGTACTACATTCAATGAATAAACAATCAACAGAAGAGTGGTCATTATTTGAATTATTGCAATATCATCGCAATTCTTGACGGTGGAGCAGTACTCTTCCGTCCAAAAAGTATTTGGACACTTCCTATTTTCAAAGTCCACTGGACCTTCCCGTATAAATAAGTGACTCAGACTGGTATATAATGAAGACGTATGAGCCACTTTGCATTTAAATAGATACTCAATCTTTAAAAGGAAAGAAGGATACCACACCCGAACATCTTTCCCATCAGAAGTGAGACATGATCTCGTCAGCTATCCTGCGTAATCTTTAATAATCACCACGTTGTACCATGCAGCGATCTCTGTTTTGTGTCCGGAGAGTCTTCTGGAACAATTTTAGAATGAACAAGAACTCGGTGAAGGCCACACCAACACGTCCCACATTGGCAACTAAACCGGTCGCTGTTTTAAACCCTCGCGGTAGCACAGTGGTTATAACAACCATCGTCCCACACCGATTGGAAAAGGCTTGAATTGGAATCCCTAAAATAACGAGAGAAATCTTTATGGGCTTTTTTTCAAAATATGGCTGAGTTTGTTGGTCACAGGAGATGGTTATATGGATTTTCCTTCCAGAAAATCGAGTTTTTTATCCAATAAACAGCAAACTGGACTAAGAATTAGACAATTAAAGACAAAATATACTGTTGCCTCATTAACTGTTATCTCAGTTTGAGTTCTGCGCTCGTCTACTCCATTAGACCGCGCTCGACCCTAACTACGACTTAAGAAACCCTTGCTAAAATAAATATGGGTACGTTTTTATAGATATTTCTGGGTCGCTTGACTGCTTACTATCAGTGTACTTGTACGTGCAAAAAATACAATTATTTTAATCTAAAACACAAATTTCGTGAAGATTGAGGGTCCAATGCTTCGAATGACAAAGTAAAAGATGTGGTAGTTATTCGTGATTCTGAAGTTAATCTTCCATCTGTTCTGCACGGACAATTCTAAGAAACAAAGACATTGATTACCAGCAATTTATCACGCTTGTAGTACCTAAGCACCTGTGCAGAGATAGAAAAGTAAAATAAGAATGTCTGCAGAATTTCCACCTAAATTTTGACTTCGACTTAAATTTGAGAAAAGCTAGAAAAACATGATTTGGAAATTGAGACAGATGAGTTCTGTAGGGAGCTACAGCATCTCGGTAAACACATTCTAGGAGTCTTATGAGGTGTGAACTCTCTTAAGTGACATCAGGGAGTATTCTTAGACTTAAATTTATTTTTCAGCTTGATTGTCTCTCTTTTTTTAACACCTATCTCATATATTTGGCTCCCATTGCAGTCCAGGAAAATTATAAGTTAATGAAAACTTTAAGTATGGTTATGATACACGTAATGGTATTTTATCCTCACTTCAGGGTATAAAGTTTTAACGTCAACCATGATCAATTGCCTCTGATGGATCTGCCGCAATAGAAGGGTTTTTAAATTGGCAATTAATGGGATCAGCTCGGATTTTCAGTGCCACTAATGGGTGGCTATTTTCGAACATTGCTGAAAGCCTTCTGAAATGAAGACGTTTCCTGGTAAGGTTGAATGCAGAATTATCTTCTGTCTGGGTGCAAGTACAACGGATATCGTAATTTAAATAATTCTTTGTGTTTTTGGAAGATATAATCAAACGTAAGGTAATGCATCAATTATACCCTTCGATAATTTTTGGGTTTTGTTTAATATTATTCTTTCCATAGCAAAATATTCTGTTAAAAGTACACTGCTCAACAAAATTAACAGAACGAGTACAAAACGTGGTGTAACTCGTGCAGCTTGCTATGAATTGGGATAAAATTTGGTATGGTGGGGTACCAGAGAATAACAATGAAATTAGGAGAGAATCAGAAACTTCGGACAGGTATAAGGGACATTTATAGGGTTGTACGAGAATTACCAAAAAGGTCTATGGTCAGACGACATCATTATTGTGTATGATCTCCTCCAACGACTAAATAGGCCTGACAGCGATGAAACATGCTCGATATAAGGTTCTGTGGCAGCAAATCCCATTCTTCCACAAGCGCACACCTTAGCTCAACAAGTGATCAAGGAGTTGGCGCTCAACGTGCAATACGACGCCCAATTTCGTTCGGTGATTGTGATGGCCACGGCAGTCGTTGGACATCTTTAATTTCAAGACATTCCTCGACCACTTGAGCTCCATGTGCAGTGGTGTTGTCGTATATGAAAAGAAAATTTGGGTCACAACCCGCATCCCTAAAAAGTCGCACGCAGGGTTCTAGGATCTGTTCTCGGTACCTCTGCGTAGTTGCAGTATCCCTAATCAAAAACATGAAGAGGGGTGATGCCATTGATCTTTATTCCACCTCACACGAGAACACTACCTCCACCATGAGGTAGTGTGTTAAATCTATGGTTAACTCTTCATTGAAATATTTATAGACAAGGCATGCAGCAGAAACCGAAAATATATGAGACAGAGTGGAGACTTTGCAAGAGAAGGGTTATTAATTAATGTGACTATTTTATATGTGATATTATTATTATTTTAAAAGAGATTTCTTTATTAGAGAAAAGAGATTATTATTATTTTAAAAGAGATTTAGAGATTTCTGTTTTTCGTCTTAGAAGAAATTTCGCTCTATTATTATACCACTTTTAAAAAAATGACATCTCAAAGAGTGATTTATTTAAAACAGCTCGCCTGTTGTCCAATGAGGGACCAGAAAGTACTGAAACAAGCTATTAAAGCGGTGTATCATTTTTTAAAATTAATGGCAGATCAGCCAATGCAATAAATAAATAAATAAATCTTTATTGTGAATTACACCGAAAGGACAGAATTCATGGAATGCCTGGTTCCTGGGCAATGCGATGCTGTCACCCCCTTTCGCTAGTGGACGAACCCACCGCTTGCCAGATATATAGGTACACTGCATCACTGCATTCACGTAGACGGTAATTCGATGTCAGTATGGATAAACGTCGTGAGTTAACCGACTTTGAAAGAGGGATGATAGAGGGTGCCCGACGGATGGGTCACTCTATCGCGGAGGTGGTACAGAAATTGCACTATCCCCGTTCGACAGTGTCAAGAGTGTATCGGGAATACGCCATTTCCGGAATAACATCTCATCGTGGACAGCACTGTGGGCGGAGAAAGGTGGTGGTGGATGACCGTGGCTGTCGACGTCTGTGTCGCATTGTTTCAGACAATTGGAGAGCGACATTAGCACAAATCACCACCGACTTCAACGAGGAAGGTGCCAGAAATGATTCCTCCAAGACGATCAGGCGAATATTAGCCGCAGTGGCTTATGATACCCAACAGAGTCTCATTGCTACGACCACAACAGAGAACTCCACGCCTGGTCCGATGAGTCCCATTTCCAGTTATTTCGAGCGGACGGGAGGGTGGTTGAAACCGCACAAAACTATGCACTCGTCATGTCAACAAGAAACTGTTCAGGCAGGTGGACGGTTGGTAATGATCTGTGGCGTGTTCAATTGGCACACATTGGGACCTCTGGTACGTTTAGACGCATCCCTGAACGGTCCAGGTTACGTGTCCATCCTTGCAGACCATATGCATCCCTTCGTGGTCATAGCGCACCCACAGAACAATGGACTCTTCCAGCAGGACAATATGCCACCCCACAGAGCCGTGGTGACTACAACATGGTTCGAAGAGCATTCCGCAGATTTTACCACCATGGAATGGCCTCCCCGTTCATCGGATATGAACCCTGTGAAGCATCTTTGGGATGCTGTAGAAAGGTCCGTTCCAGCTCTGGATCATCCACCCAGGAATGCGACGGAATTATGGACAGCGGTGCAGCAAGCATGAATGAAAATACCTGTGTAATGCTTTCGTGAACTAGTGGACTCAATGTCTCGCTGTGTGACTGCTCTTATCCGGGGGAAAGGTGGGCCTACCCGATAATAGATAGGTATCCCATGATTTCTGTCCATTCAGTGTACATACAACACAATGATCTTGTAATAACTGAGAGCAAAGTGGAAGAGAAATTGTTGAAGTTAAACGTAAGAAAAGCACCTGGGGTGGATGGGATCTATCCAGTTATATTAAAGGAGGCGGCAAGGCAACTAAGCAAACCCTTAGCCATAATTATGAGAGCATCCTTGGACTCAGAGGAGGTTCCCACGGACTGGAGATGTGCAAATGTATCCCCAATTCACAAAGGGGGATCGAAGGGTGACACGAGTAATTACAGACCAGTTAGTTTAACTTCTGTTCCGGGTAAAATAATGGAGTCACTCGTTAAAGATGCATTGCAGGATCATCTAGACAAGACTGCAGCAATAATTCAGACACAGCATGGGTTTGTTAAGGGAAAGTCTTGTCTGACAAATTTGATAGGATATTATGATGTGGTTACAAAGGAACTGGATGCAAAAAACAATTTTGATATCATATATTTGGATTTCAGGAAAGCTTTTGACACTGTTGCGCATGGAAGACTATTGTACAAATTGGAGCAGAATGGTATTAAGGGTAAGTTGCTACAATGGATAAAAGGATGGTTAAGTGCGAGAAGACAGAGGGTGGTAATCAATGGGTGCTGCTCTTCTTGGACTAATGTTATTAGTGGAGTCCCACAGGGTTCGGTGTTAGGTCCACTGTTGTTTTGTATATTTATCAATGATATTGATGAAGGTATATCAGGCTTAATGTCGAAGTTTGCAGATGATACAAAGGTTGGCAGGGTTGTTAATGACAGTAATGGCAGTGTGCTACTGCAACAAGATCTAGATAATTTGGGCAGATGGGCTAAGAAGTGGCAACTGAAGTTTAACCTTGACAAATGCAAAGTACTGCATATGGGTAGAAGTAACCCGAGAGAAACGTACCAACTGTGTGGTACTACACTTAAGGTGGTAGAAAATGAAAAAGACCTGGGAGTAATTGTGCAGTCAGATATGAAGTTCTCTGAGCAATGCAGACAGGCTGCCAGGGCAGGTCATGGGGTTTTGTCAATGATATACAGGAATTTTGCTAGCAGGGAAAAGGAGGTGATTATCCCTCTGTATAAGGCAATGGTCAGGCCACGCCTTGAGTACTGCGTACAGGTCTGGAGACCTCATTTTAGGAAGGATGTAGATTTACTTGAGCGTGTACAGAGAAGGGCAACAAGATTGGTGAGGGGAATGAAGGGATCCTCTTACCAAGAGAGTCTTAAGTTCTACAAATTGCAGTGGCTGGAGACTAGGCACCTGTGCGGTGATCTGATTGAGGTATATAATGCCTTGAATGGGTTGAGCACGCTGGATTCTGATGGGATCCTTCCACTTGTTCAGATTACGAACCGAAGGGGGCATAAATTCAAATTAAGAAAAGACAGATGTAGAATAGATGTGCGGAAATTTGCCTTTAGCCAGCGGGTGGTTAATTGCCGGAACAAACTTCCATCTGTCGTTGTGGAAGTTGATAAGTTGAATAAATTTAAGGAGGAACTGGACAGGCATTTGGAGGGAATGGTGTGATTTTTTTTTTTTTTTTTTTGGCTGATGCTGCATAAGCTCATACATTTGCTTTCTTGCATCACATGCCACTACTATTACTACTACTACATTACAAATACAAAAACAAAATAATGAATGCATTAAGGATTAAGGAGTAAGAGTAACAGAAGAGTGATAAATGTCAGTTTTATTTATGTTCACGGAGCCTGGGGATAGGAAAGGGAGCATCTTAATCCTCTTTTAGAAAGTCAGGGATCACAGGCGATAAACGCCTTGATAAAGTTGAATCTGTTGAATCTTGGTCTTTATCAAGCTATCAATGTCAGTATCTACACAATGCAGAGCGACGAGCATCTGCTTGTGGGATCCTTCAAGAGCACGCATTCGAAATGTTAGGAGATGACATCTGGCCTTTGAGGAGTTTGGCCATGAAGATTAACCTCTTTTCCATGATCAGGGACTGGACTCTAGGATTTCCAGTACTTGTGCTACCTTGGTTGTTGTGGTGGGAGGCAGACAAAGCTTGGTATTGGCACATTTAAGTAGTCGGTATTCAGCGGTGTACACTCGCTTAAGGTTTGTCGGTGGGGCTGAGGCCCATATATCTGCAACATGGAGAATGGATGGGTAGATCGTGGAGATGACGAATCTTTTAACAATGAGGGGATGTCCAAAGTGTAGCGGCTGCTGCTTTGAGGTCTACCTAAGCGTACCAAGTCGTTACAAAGCTGTTGTTATTGACGCGTTAGCATATATGCATAAAATATCTGTTGTTTTCACCATGTCTGTCCGTCCGTTCGCATGTAATAGACATGGTGAAAACATTGGACAGACATATCCTATTTTGTTTTCGTATATAGCAATGGTTATTATGTTGGTGCAGTGAAGCAAAAACAATTACGTCTATACATGTATATTATTAGTTAATCAATTGGTTATTAGGTAATAAATTGGTTAAAAAGTGATATTAGGTTTACAACCAAGCACAACCTCATCAACTATGTGTATAATGTTCTAAACTGCATGTGTTCTCTGGTCGGTTTGCCTGTTTTGATGGACGAAACCCACGAGTTTCCTGAGAGGAAAACCCCTTTGCTGTCCCTGCCTGAGACTGACTATTTGAGCCACGGAGGAAAAAAATGCCCATAAAAGTTCCACGTCATTGACAGGATTCGAACCCATACCTTTTCCATACGGTGTCGATAGTTTTTACATAAAGTAATTATTTTAGTTTTGCAGTTTCGTAATACTTGACGGTGTGTTTCCAATGGAACTTCTTCCAAAGATGGTTGTAGAGTGCCGGGTCCATCACGATTCATTTAGTTGTGACCCAACTTCTAGTGGTATAGACAGCCATTAAGTTGGCTTTCCACGTGATCGTTTTCCTGGTGGAAAAGTGACCAGAAACAACCAAACAACACGCTCACACTTCACAAGGATAGCATTATACACATTTCAGACATTTTTACAGATTTCTATATCATCACAGTGTACCAAGACAGAGTTGAACTATCGTTTTAAGGCATGTATGTAAGACTCTATACATGTCTACATTCCATCCCTATGCTCGGTAGAATACATACCCAAACTACTTGGCCTTTTTCAATCTGTGGTTTGTTGTGGGGTTCTAGGAGCATTAACAACTTAGGCCATATACAATATGCTTGTAAATTGCTTGTATTGTGTGGTTTATTTGCTATTTGCTGGAAATAAAACCATGCTACCCTCACCTGAAGCCGACTAACTCAACTGCGTTGTGAAAAAGCCCACAAAAATTCCTCGCGTCAGTGACGAGTTTAAACTCAGGTCTTTTCCACCTGGTGTAGGGACGATGGTAATTATACTACACACGAGGGCGCGTGGTTGGTGTCGATAAGAATACTGTTTGGATTTATCAACTATCACGAGATATTGATTTTTATGAGTGTTATCAGCGCATATGGAACAAAGCTGATTATAAGAAATCATTAGCAAAGAGATTTGAAAATGGTGACAAAGAATTCTTTTCGTAATAGAATTCATCCTATTGGGGATGTAAATAAGATCATTAGACTGCGGGGACAACACCTTGGACTGAAAAAGCGAAATCTCTTCCCAGTTCATAAGGGAGGTGCTAAAGATATTTTGACCAACAATAGATCAATGAGTTTAGCTCCATGGGTGGATCAGATCATGAAGTCTGTCGTTAAAGATGTGAATCAAGACCATCTTGATAGGAACAATACCTTCAATCGATAGCAACATGGATCCATGAGCGGAAAATCTTGCCTGACCAAACTAGGTAATTATTATGACGAAGTTATAAAACACTTGGATGCAAGAAATAACTTTGAAGTTATTTCTTTAAAGTGATACGGTTACCCATGAAAGGCTGTTATACAGTTGTGTGCAAAACTTAAGGACAACACTATTTCTAAAGGTTACGACCACAGAATCTTTACTTAAAGTACTCTTTACTGATGACAGTAGATTCAGTCTCAGCAGCGATTCTGGACGTAAGCTAATCTGGTGAGAGGTTGGCACACGGTATCACCCCGCAAACATCACTGAAAGGGATCGATATGGCGGTCAAGGTGTTCTTGTCTGGGGAGGCGTTATCTGGATGGACGTACACAACTCTAGATACTGGAAGGAGATACTGTGACCCCATGTGCGTCTGTTCTGAGGTGCCATTGGCCTCGAGTTCGTGTTTATGGATGATAACGCCACACCCCATCGCACTGAAGCTGTTGATATGCTTTTGGAAAGTGAGGACATTGCTCGTATGGATTGGCCTGCCCGTTCCACCAATCTAAATCCCATCGAACACATATGGAACGCTCTGAGGAGACGCCTAGCGGCACGTCCACACCCACCAGAAAACGTTCACCAGCTGAAGATGGTGCTGACAGAGGAATGGACGATGTTACCGCAAGAACTTATCAACAACATTGTTCTAAGTATGGACAGGCTGTGCAACGCCTGCATCGACATTAGGGGTGGCCATATCTCCTACTGAGGACCACCTCTTCCCTTTGTTCCATCTTTGGCAGTGATGCATCTGTGTTCCATCTTTGGCAGTGATACGCTTACTAGGGGAGCACTTCTGTTTCACATCCACGCCATGAACTTTAATGAGGGAGTGAAGGAGAAGTTGTCAAAGTTTGCTGATGATTTAAAGGAAAGAAGAGTGGTTAACAAGGTAAATCTGCTTCAAAATGACTTAGGATCGAATGCAGAAATGGTCTGAAGAATGTCAACTGAAGTTCAATTCTTCTAAATTCAAGATTTTGCACCTGGAGAACAGAAGCTAGGAGTTACTTGCAAGCTAGAAGGAATGAAGTTAAAAGTGGTCCAGGAAGAAAAAGATAGGGGTTACGGTTCTCTCAGATGTGAAATTTTGCATGCAGCATAAACAAATGAGCATGGTATCCTGTCTATGATACATAGGACCTTCGTAAATAGAGAAAAAGACCTTAAGGATATCATTGTATAAGATGATGGTGAGACAGCATTTAGAATATTGTGTTCAGGTCTGTAAGACATAATAGAAGAAAGATTTAAAGCTTGTAAAAAGTGTTCAAAGAAGGGCAACTGTATTGGTGAGGAGTGATAATTGATGTTCTTGGCTTAGAAGATGAGGACTGCAAAGCTTGGCAACTACATATCTCAGGAGAGAGAACCTAATTGACGTATATAAGGTCCTGAAGGGAATCAGTAAAACGAACAGGACAGGTGTATTTTCACTGGCTGAAGTGAGAAAATCCAGAGAATCCAAGTGCAAAATTTTGGGGACGAACTGAAGACTGGGTCTCATGAAGTTTCTTTCTGGCGAACTGTAGATCATTCGAATAAATCATTCGAATTAATTGCTGTACTTAAATATGAAGGGAGAAAAATACGAATATACAGAGAGCTTTAAGTCTGCACTTTAAGCTGTACGCATTTTTTTCTTTCTTTTTTTTCTTTCATCAGCAAGGGAAAACGGTAATTGCTGAAATAATGGTCACTAATGGGAGTATGTGTGTTGTGATTTAAGATTTAGAGTTAGGAAAGCATCCTCTATTAGTTCCCGCTGATATAAACGAATGGTAAACAAGAAAAAAAAAAAAAAAGAACAGTTATCAGGCTAATAAATTACTGCGAACCAATCACCTCTGAAACCACGCTGAAGTTTGGCAACAAACTATGGCAGAAATTAGCCCTTTTCTTCCATCTTTGCTGTCCTTATAAGACAGCAAATAAATCACCGATTTCAGAAGACAATCTCTAGGCAGAAGTGATTACTGAACACTTACTTAACACTGACCAGCGTTATTCGCAGTCCTTTTTTCCCCTGACAGAGATCCCTAGTGGGCGTTTATGACCCCCAGGTCTTTTACGGACACACTTTAATAACTTTTCGCTGTTTTCCAAAACCAATCTCTCTAATCCCGTTTGCCTATGTCGGCGTCAATATCGCATCATCCCTTCAATCTTAATCGAAACCAGCCCGCTAAGCAAACTGAAACACGTGCTAGGATTTGCCGAGTCATTTAGCCAGTAATGTTCGACCAGAACCCTGTGGTGCCATAATCTGGAACCGATGTTTCTCGCTCCGATTACTATCCACCAATGGTAAGCCACGACCCGAATCTATTTTCATTTGTGGTGCCGCTCGCAACGACAGGCTTCTCCTAGATACCTCCCTTCCGTTTTAGGACGTGACGTTTGGCAGTCAACTCTTCTGCAACGTCTCGGGTCACGTGGACTGCGACTACTTAAGTCAAAGAACAAGGCAAGGAGCATCATATCCCAAGAGAGCCACTAGAACCACTGTACTCTCTGGTGTGCATCCCCACAACCCTCTTCTTCCACACCAAACCTGCTAAAGGAGAAAACTTCTCCTAGTCTCTCTAGGAACCATGACTTTCTTCACCGGAGTTGGATGCACCAGGCTGGACATCATGACCGTCCCTTTCTTCGCTCTACTTGCCGTGTTGGTTTCTTGCTGCACAGGTAAATTTTGCATTTAGCTTTAATAATATTTGCAAATTCTGAGTTTCGATTTTACTTTTTAACTATTTTAACTAATTTACAGATTTTATTACTATGGAAGAAAAGTATAATAATTCTTACTGTTCTCACGTGTTTTAAAGACTAATATTTCATGTATTTAGAAAGAAAAAACGCGCATGAAGTAATTTAAACTATAGGGAGCAGTAAAATTAAAAGACATTTAAATTATAAAATAATTTACATCTTTTTCTTTATATAAATGCCTAATTTCATTTTTGGTTAAGCATGTATAAGCATACAAAACATCGCTTAGTTGAGTCATTTTTTTCTATTTCTATTAATTTTTTACTAAATAAACAATATCATGTCATTTTATAATGACATGTTATTGTCCATGTAGCAGTATACTAACTACTCCACTCTCAAGAAGAGGCTGGAAAGGTCTGGAATGCAACTCTGTCTCCAAATGGAGAAACGATTGGTTTTTCGAAGATGGAGTCTCACCATTCAGTGCAGTGTGCTATAATGCAGCTTCCGAAGGGTCAGCCATGATCTGGTGGTCTACTTGATGAACATCTGTCTGTTATTTCTCGTGTTGAATACCCATGTTGCTAACAAAAACATCATAATACACCAGGACTTACAGTATCAGGCTATACACCAGAAAATATTCGCTTGGGTCTCTGCTTGCAACATCTAAAACTTCTCCTATGGAGTAGATGTTTGCTGAAGATGAATCACGGTGTCACCATTACGAACTGGGAAAAAAGAAGGTGAGAATGTGGTAAAACAAGACTTTCTACCACCAGGGAAGGTTCTTGATATAACCAAGAGAGCTTAAGAGCCTGCTCACATTTTTCACTAATCTCCAAGGACCATTAGAATTGCTTTCATGCCGTCGTAATAAATGATAAAAGCGCTTGGAAAATGCTACAAAATCTACAAGTGGAAACAAAAGCCACATTTCCAGATCAACAAAAGCTAAATGGGATAGAATTCATTGGGAAGTGCTCAAGCATCTTCCCAACGAGATATAATTTTCCAGATGGTATGAGACAGAGGAATGAAGATATTAAACTATACCGCTTGAGAAGGCAACAGAAGATGATGTGAAGACCATAAAATTGAACTTGCTATAGGTTACATCGTTTTTAACTCCCACAAACTCGGATTTTTCGTCCAAATGACCGAAAAACCGACACGCAAATTATAGACCCCATATACCGACACCTCATGATCTTAGCTACCTTGGAGCTTAACACACAACACAAAAATATTCTGTTTTCTTTGTGTGCTCATGTTTTTTTTTTTTAATTTTCTCTTTAATGTTCTGTTACTGTTTTCACTGTAACATTAATCCCTATAAAAAGAATATTAAGTGGGTATATTAACATTGTTAAATCCGTTAGTCTTTAAAATGTCTAAAGTTTTGTTTCCAATATTTTGTTGTTTACTATAAGTACGTTCATTTAGTTATTGACCGAATACATTCTTGTTTTTTATGTAACCCATAATTAAGAAGTTATTTATTCAAAGATAGTATTCTCTGTAACAGGATCGGAAAATGGTTGATCGCAATCGACTGGTGGATCGCAAAGCATATTTTAGTTAAATACGATGCATAGAAATAAAAGTTATATGATTTCTTTACTTGAAATTTTTATATACCTTCCTGTTCAATGCGTATTTGACAATAAAAAAAAATTATAATAATTCTGAAACCAGATGGATCTAGGTCGACCTTGTGATCTTTTTTATTTTTAAAATAGTTGGTTTGGTAGGAAAGATTGCAGACCTCTGATCTAGAATTTTCTCTTTGAGTCTGCTCTTTGTTTCTCTGTAGAAAATTTCATATATTAATTATTTATTGTCAGTTTGCAAGAACCCATGCATATACAGTTGAGCAGAGCGTTGAATTTATATGTTCGCTTCTAAATTTCAACTCACTAACTGGTTTCTTTTTTTGTGCTATAGGTTATTGGTTCGATGATGACAAACGTCAAGACCTTGTACCATTCCCCCGAATTGGACGTCCATTTTGGACATTGGAAGATGACAAAAGACAAGGCCTAGTTCCTGTTCCCCGTTTTGGTCGCTCCATGTACGACAACAAACGCCAGGGACTTATTCCATTCCCTCGTGTTGGACGAACCTACAGTTTACCCGAACTTGAAATGTTCGAAGACCTTAGTGATTGGTCGGATGATACCCCTTTGACCTTCTACAAGAGAGGAAGCTTTTCTTTCACTCCCAGGATTGGACGCAAGAAGAGATCCATCTCAGAAGACAACGTAGAAAGTTCCAAAAACATCGCTTCAGACACATGGGACTACACCTGGGATGACACCGACGCCTTTGATGACGACAGTTACTACCCTCGCCAGTCCCGACAGTTGATTCCTTCTCCTAGAATGGGCCGAGGCTCCCTAATCCCCCGTTTAGGTCGTAAGAGGTCAGACAGCGAATTGGACGTTGATGAATCCAAACGGGCTGCATTTATCCCCAGAATAGGACGAGCTCCTCTCATTCCTCGCATTGGTCGCTCAGATCCAGAAATCCACGTCAATTCCAGAGCTGCATTTACTCCCAGGCTAGGTAGAGCAGTTGCTTTCATCCCCCGGATAGGAAGATCTGAAAAATCAACAGAAGAACGCAAACACTGATTGGTGAACTCTTTGGACTTTAAGACACTTTTTGCGATTTCAATATGATTTCGTACAATAAAAAAGAAGAAAAAAAATCATAAAAAAACTGAAGCATTGCTCATTTAATGCTGACCAGATGGGCTTGTTTTAAATGCCTTCAGCTACCAAGCAATTTGAAGCCGTAATAATTTTAGTAAGAAATGAAAATACCGAGTTAAAACTTTACTGAAAAATGTACCATAGACTTAAACACAAATAAAGGACAATTCTTGAAATATCAGGCTATTTTTATTTCATTTAACTTGATGACTAATGTTAAATAGTGATCGTTATAATGCAAATATATTGATAACATTTGATATGCGCATGTGCGATTTCAGAATTACGTCATCCTTCTTCCTTCAATTTAATGGACTCCAAATGTTGTTATTTCAATTATATTTTACATAATAAAAAAAGGAAACATTGGAATGAAAACCAAACACGATGAAACACTAATATTCACAATAAACTGACTGATATATTGATAATATCAGTTCATTAACTGCGTTGTGATTTTATAGTAAATATTTATCTCACAATGAAACAAAAGCGCCCTCTTTTGTTGAAAATATAGTTCCAACATATAGTTCCTACACGATCCTTCGAAATTTATAGAAAATATTAGAATTTTTTTCCAGTAATGTTAATATATAGGACTCGCTACAATCATATAAAACTTTATATCATTGCAAACCTATTATCCTTCTCCCCAGCTCTGATTTTTCTCGGATCATGCACTAACGAACTGTATTTGGATGTATCAATGCGCCTTACGTCACGCTATCTTGTCTTACGCCATTATTCATACGTCAAGTTTCTCAAAATGGACACAATATTTATTTTAAATGTATCTATTTCCATTCAACACTTTTCAATTAGTTAAGAAATTAATATAGGGAGGATAAATAGGATGGATTATGTTATTTAAAACAAATCTAAAATAAACACTGACTCAAAATAGTGCAAATAATTTTACTATAAAACAAGATGTGTACCAATGTGCATTCGTACATATTGGTACAGATCTTGACTTGTTTGCCCAACTAACGATTCATATCATAGTTTATTAAGGTACTAAGACTATTCCATCATCGAGTGTAAACTGCATTATACAAGGAACCTGGATTAACCAAAAATGACAACGTGTTGTCAGTCATTTTTGGTTAATCCAGTACAACTACTGGAACAAGTTCAAGCTTGATGTTCAAAGTCTAAACAGATCTGCACACTGTAAACTCTTGACAGTTTATTAAAGATGCTTCTGGCAAGGTGATACGAACAAGGTGTCATTATGAGTGCTCAGAAGTGGGGAGTTATTTAATTGCCGAAAGTCAAAATGCTCACAATATGTTGGACCAAAACTCCAGATAGATAGAATGCCACGGAAAGGTAAAAGTTACATAAAAAAATTATTTTGCACAAAGGTACAAGCTTATGACGATAAGACACTAGATGAATTCCTTGCAGAAGTCTACAAAATCTCTTCATATAAGCTAGCGGCGCTTTGAAGTTAGCTTTTTGAATTGACAGACGTTTTAATGCAACCCTTTCTACAATTTGTACTTTTGCATTTTGGCTTTCGGAATTTTGGGGTAAATGGTATTTTGGACTTTCTCTAGAAGTGTGTTCTACAGAAAGGGTAAAGTAACGTACAAAATTCTTCTGGGCAGCTTAAATTTTCTTTCCCTTCTAAATGGACTGCATACACGAGAACCAAATCCTAGTATAGATAATACAAAAGATTGTATAGAATAGCAAGACATTTGTGGTTCCTAAACATATAAATGCTTTTCTTGATGAATCCGGAAATTTTTAGAATATTGGCGACAATTTCATGAATGCGTACATTGAAACGATCGTTGTAGGAAAAAGAAACCATCAGGTCTTTCACATAGTCATACTCATGACACTGGCTGAGGCGGAAGAGATAACAGATTTTCGGAAGAATTTATTGTCATTCTGTTCAAACGGGACCAATGGTGGATGAATTTGAACTTTAGAGCGTCCTCTTTATTTTTTTGATCGGAGTTCTTTTTGAGGTTACCAACAAAAAGTGGACTCCAGGAATTATGAGATAGGTACGTCATTAATGAAGATATTGGAGAGAAGCGGGCCAATAAGAGATCTCTGAGGGGTTCCACGTCGAGGAGAGAGAAGTCGAGATTTGCCTCGATTAACAGTGATTACCAGGGTTCGTTATGTGATGCAACAATGAAAACAAGAAAGAAAGAATATGTTTGTGCAGTTCATAGTTCTAGAGTTTACTGATTATAAGATCATGAGAAACCTTATCAAAAGCTTTGGAGATATCGGTGCAGATAGTATCGAATTGAGTGCAATGAACCAGAGAATTCGAGATGGATTGCCAGTAACAAATTGGAAGCAACTGATTTGCTCAATCCTTGTTGATGTTGAAAAATAAAGGGTGGCGGAGAGAGAGAGAGATTGGTTTATAATCAGTAAGAGCCGATCTGGAGCCCTTTTTACAAACAAGTATGCAACCTCCTCCACTATTAAAATGGTTATTCAACATAATCGAGAGTCTGAGGGTTCAGATGCAAATTGCTGAAGTAAACCTATCATCTACCATCAGACACGCGATGTTAAATCAGAGTCCTAAATACATATTAAGCGTCTATTTATGTTGAAATGAATTAAATATTCCTTGTGAGATATCTATTGCAGCATGTCATAGATGAGATTCACTGATGTTACCCTGGAGGGAATCGTAATAAGTTGGGAGTAAAATTGTAGATGTCGAAGCTCGAAAGGCAAAACGATGCCAGTGAGCCCAGAATGATTCCTTGTCGGACAGGGAAGCTTTGGGCGGTACTTGAAAAGGGAACAGAATTGTAACAGCATTCATTAACGATTAACTAAATCGATTATTAGTTTCTTAGTTTGGCGTCTAAATTTTTTTTGGATGATCAGAGTGTAAAGGGTAAGTGAAAAAACCGTTCATATTAAGGCCACCCGAGTTGTTCATATTAGGGCCATCTACCAACGTATATTATTCATAAATTGCGAATCTAGTCGGTTTGCCTGCTTCGTTGGACGAAAAACACGAGATTCTCGATGGAGGGTGGGGGGGGACCTTGCTATCCTCGCCTAAGACCGACAAAATCAGCAACGGAGTGAAAACAAAGATAACATAAAAATTCCTCGTATCATTGACGGGATTCGAACCCGGGTTATTTTCCAGCTGCTGTGAGGAGGATGGTAATTATAACAGCTGTCCAACTCACGCGAAAAGTAGTAACGGAAACAAAGAGGATTCTCCACGTACAGGATGGGTGTTTTAAGATGATAGCGTCATCAGTTTCATTTCGGTTAGGTCCCGTTTCTGCAATAGCATTTGGGACCTTTGGATGCATATTGCTTGACCCATGGTTTGCCGCATGAAGAAACAGACCTTTAACCGCACACCCCGAGCTATATGCTATCTTTCAATAGGACTGACCTCTACCTCAATGGAGCTTGGCAGCGTGCACTTTAAATTAGAAAAGGAGATCCGACAGTGGCCTCCACATTTTTCGGGACAAAACGACAATAGATACTGCTGATAACGCAATGTCTCAAAAGGACCTGAGGTAAGATTTTATGTCGTCTTGATGTGTTCCGAAGAATGATGCTCATACAGAATTGTAAAATGGTAAAGATACCGTTTATTTCTTAAGAATAACAAATTTTAATTCATAATATCTGTTTCTTGGCATTTCTTTTATTTTTCATTTCTTTTTTCATTTCTTCTTTATAATGATATCAGAGTTATTTTTATAAGAAAATCATACAATGAAGCTTACCTTTATTACTGTGATTAATTGGAAGATAAGCAAAAATTAGGCTTTGATCTCTCAGGGTTTGGTTGGCTCGATCAGCCCCAAAGCAACTCAAGCTGTGATGTACCTGTTGTTGTACTTGGGTTTTAAGAGCATCAGCAACAACGGCCATATTGCTCTCTGCATATTGTCTGTAAATCGTGTATTCTAAGATCGATTTTCTGTTTGTTGGACAAAAAAACCCCGAGTTTCCGGGAGAAAAGACCATGCTACCTGAGACCGACTAACACGTTGTGAAAAATGTCGTAAAAATTCCTTACATCATTGACGGGACTTGAACTGAGGTGTTTTCCACCGGATGTGGGGCGAACGGCGATTCTACCGACTGTGCCACCCACAAGAGTGATGTACCTGTATTGGTCTGCAATTGCATACGTTCTGCGGCCAGACTGAAGAACTTTGTCCCTGCCGAAAACTGGCCAACTCAGTTCACTCCATCCCACACCTCCCTTGAAAAAGCGCCTATAATTTTTCATCATCGATGAATTCGATCCTGGACATACCAAAGTGCAGAATGCAAATCTATTAGTTTTTAAATACTTAGTTCTGTATTACAACTCATATTTAAACTCATTCACTTAGGTTTCATTTAATAAGAAAAGATTATTGGTTTATTATTATTTTTATTTTAAATACTCGGTTATAGGTTATGTTTTTATTTCAACAGATTTTTACATCAGTTTTCTGTGTTCTTGTATTTGTTTTTCACTGCTTTAATTTGTTGTATTTGTCGACGTACAGAGCCCTGGCATTCGCCGCTACCATCAATCTTCTCACACATCTCGAACTTTTACACTATCCACAATTCCAAATGGCTCATTAGGGAATAATATCCTCCCCAAACTACTGGATTCATTTGGGGAACTTATTGAGGTAACGCCTCAAGGGTACATTTTATCTGAACACTTTGCCATTACAGTTACCAAAAATTGAACCCGCAAACATCTGGACATCTGAAATTTCTTAGGCAAGTCATCTGGGTATACTTTATCAAATAAAATCGATTTGTAAGGATTCTTTCCGTAAAATTATTATATTCGTTCTATTGTAGCCTCCTAATAACGGTAGGTTATTAAACTTTACAATGTTACTGTAATAATATTACTTGGTGTAGCCAGGACTGTTCTCATTTACTTTATAAGCACTTTGAAATACATTGGCTTAGGAGAAGAATCACAAGAGCATGGCGTACGCATCCCTTGATTATTTGTGTTGATAACATTGGGTTTCACTTAATCTGAGCACATTTTTCCTTATGAACTTGGAATTTCGGAAGAATTATTTAACCAGATTAAATGGAATGTGATATAAAGAAAAATGTCTCATGGTTCTACATTAAGGTTGGCATCATGCATTTCCATTACAGTGTTTGTAAATGAGTTCAATACAGCAACCTTTAACCATCAGCATTTGATCAGGGAAAAAATAAACAAATATTCGAAGACTATGAGTTCATGATAGCATTATTTTGTATATCTTATGGAGTTGGTTCGCACGTACGATGCTTGTAAACAGTTGTAGACCAAAGGCGTTGAGGAATCCCAAGCTCCAATAGCATCTCCTGGTCTTTCCAAATCATTGAGCACTAGTTTACATGCGGATCTTAAATAATGACTTTAGAAGAGTGGTCTTCAACCACCACCCTTGGACAGGAGATTGTTGACTACAATGAATCCGTTCTTGAATTGATAACAATACCTAAGGAAATACCCTCTCTGAGGGACATTTCCTTATTCTGTCAAAATTGCACATATCCATCTTGGTTGAATTGGTTATATATCCTGATCTGAAGTAATTCTATCATCTCCTCTTAGTATTCAACATCCTCATCCAACACATTTGTAAAGAATGGAGTCACGTGCTTCTTTGAAATATAAATCGTTAGTCTTTGATGTGCTTAGAAATTCATCTATGGCTGTCCGCATCCTGCTTGGCAGGGCAAAGCAAATAGACACTGAATGCTTAGTATATGTTAAAATATGACGAATTCCTTCCATTATGTTGGTTCTCTACTTTAGAAATTTGGGCTTGCCCACGATTAAGTATTGAGCAGTTAAAGTCATACCCTACCAAGTTGGATGCCGGTAGCCATACAATTATACTCTATCCTAAAAAAAAAAAAAAAAACCACGGGCTTGTATTCAATATGGAACATGGGCCCCCAGGGATAAACTTCCTCACCAGGCCAGACAGCATTTCTCTGTAGGTGGCCCAAACTCCAATTCCGGCCCCGACCACAATAGACAGGTTCCAGGGTCGCTGACTCATTGGGTTCCATTTAGATCTCATTCACTACATAAAGGTGGTTTGCAAACCCGTTTGTCTTCAACTGTAAGATCATCACCGATGGTGTGTTGTTAATTTTTTAAGAAGTTATCATAAGAGAACAACTTTTAAAGAATTTTATTAATTTATGTATAAAATTTATTTTACAACAAATTTCTAACAACTGTAAGGCACAAAAAAGACTTTGGTTTAACGACATTCAAAATTTTTTAACTTACAATTCTTATTGCACAAGGGTTTCTTAGTATGTTAAAGGTATAGTTCGGGTAATATTACATAAACAAATCCTCCCACGGAACGTATAATTAGCGGGTGACGTGGCATGTTAGAACTGGACAAACGTTATGGTAAGATACATCATTAATTAAAAGGTGAAGCCAGGACGGCATGGGAATGTGTTCGACAAGCAGGCAGTAATCACCGTCCTAAGCTTAGAGTGGCATTTAATTACAATCTATGGCGAAAAAAACATAATAGTTAATGGAGGTAGTTTCGCAGCGAGTTGGTTAAAATTTGACGTCTTTGAGAAGCTGAGATTAAAGCTTTGGGTATCTTTATCTTTCTTCACAGTTCATCTGAAACAAAAGGTTAAAAAAAAGTATAAAAAACTTATTCTTTTTGCAATTATCATTAAAATCAAAGATATAAGATAAAAATTATTGTACAAAAAGGTTTAAGTCCTTTAATTATCGATGTATTCGCGACTGGAACCCCATTGATGATTGACTGTTAAGTTGTAGAGAACTTGATACAAGTCTTTAAAATGAAAACAATCTATAATACGTGTGACATAGCAAGGATAAACTTTTGCTGATTTCCTATTTATGAAATAATAAGAAGAAATTGATACTAATTATGAAAGTTAATAGGAAATTAAATGATGTGTTACGATTACAATAAACTTAAAGTCAATTCAACCAGTCTTATGGATACTTCAAATGGAAGGTTTGGATGGAATCCATATAAACAGAGGAAAATCTGGCTAATGTCACTATTTACCAGCTGTTTCGATATTATCCAGGTGGCTTGGATTCAATTCAATATACATTAGAGTGTGTTTTTGGCCAAATAAATAAACAGCTTAATTAAAATAATCACTCTTAAATCCAAATTAATTACACAAGAAAACTTACCAAGGCTACAGGAAGATCCCCTCAATCTCTCGATAGGTTGGAGCGATGCTAGGGCTTATGTTAAAAAAGACTTGAAGAAATCTATATCCAAAGTCAAAGCAGACCCCCAAATTAGATATAAAGTGAAATTATAGAATAATAGGAGAGAGAATTAAAATAAAAGGCATCATGGGCATGATTCCTCCTGTAGAGAAGCACCCACACACTTGTCCACACCTAAAAGGTGGTATTTCCATAGTGAACTGCTGGAAACTTTCATTATGGAAAATTTTCAGAAGTTTTTATCTTTCTCCAGTTAATGTCAACATTACCAGTAGTTCATGACGAATGTCATTTTGCCTTTCGCTTACTTGTAGGCCCTCGTAAATAGCACAGTGGCAACGATCACAATCCCCAAATAATAGGTAGAAAGGCTCGGATTGGAATCACGTCAATGAGGTGAGGAATTTTTTTTTTTGGGGCTCCTTTCACAATGTGGCCGAGTTAATCGGTCTCAGGTGAGGGATGCGTAATAGTTTCTTCATTGTCCCAGTAAATAGATAAAAACAAATCGACCACAAAATACACGCAATTAACACAATTTGTGATGTTCCTTCGTAGCCTTAGTTGTTTTGGAAAGGCCAAGTTGGATTCCAGCTGTGACTGGTATAATTCTTTAAGGCCTCTTCAGTCGAGGTTGTAATTTAAGGATATCAGATGGAGGGAGCAGGATTTTTTCCAGGTTTTACACACTTCACTGACAAAAGATACATCGCCCATATACGATTGATGATCCAGTAACTAACAGCAACCGGTTAGTTAATTTTGACAATAGCCAGCTTCGATCTTTAGCCCTAACACATACATATAAATCAAAACATGAACGGAAGTGCTTAACACTCTTAGTTTTCTTTCGGTTGAGTAGCGGCCCTGAAAGTAAATTGTTTCAGCCTGTCCTTGAAGTGATGACGTTCCAGTGACGTCATTGGCCACACATGGAATGAAACAAGAGAATTGCTTATGTGTCGTACACTTCGATATTATAACTTAGTAACACGAAATGATAAGAAAGATAAGTTGCGCTTGATTTATAGAGGAATGCTTTAAAGGAAAATAATAGTACTGTCTATTGTTCACAAGCAGCCATTCAACTTCGTCCAAAACATAATAATAAATAAATATTTTATAAATTAATTAATTTTGGAGCTTTTATCGAAATAGCTAGATTATATCGACAAGGATCCTGCAGTCAAATATTTTCTAGTAATTTCCAAAATTTTGATTCTATAACTGTAACTTAACCAAATTTTACTGATAGAATGAAAGAGATATTTATTTATTTATTATATTTAGGAATAGGGTCTTAACATTATCGTATTATAAATATTTATGCTTAAGATTTATCTCAAAATCTATTTATTCTATAGATTTATCTCAAAAATATTTATTTCAAACATTTTAACTTAATGTTTCAAGGACGAGCTACTAGATGGCGCCATTATCAAATAAATCAAGAGGAGTATTACCGTTAAGGGTATGCTTCCGAAATTGTAGCTCCCATGGCCTTCAAAGCTAGTAATGCGTGAACAGCTTTCTAAAAGAGGAGAAAAAATAATAATAATTATATTTTAATAGTTACTGCGGGGCTTTGCCCCCTGCGCTTGTTTTTTTTTATAAAATAAAATAAAATACTTACAGAAGCTTTCGACACTGTGTGTCTCTTCTTCCTCTTAATATTATTAAATTTAAAAAATTTAATAATATTTTAATAGTTTTATAATCATTTTAATGAATTCAAATAACGTATTTAACAGCATAATTTATTTAATAACTTAATATGGGAACAGAATTCTTACCTGCCACCTCCTTCTGATGACAAACCTCTTCAATTTCTTTTTATCCAACTGTTTTTCTTCTTTCTTTTTGTCTTTCTGTCCATTATACGAATAATTTTTTATTAATGAATATTAATATACCTTTATTTAGCAATCAATGAAATCAAAACAACAGAAACAAATGTAATATAAAAATATTTAGATTATATAATTTAAATAAAATGATAATTGAGTACGATAAAGATTTTAATATTTTAAACACTGAACCACGCAATTTTATTACGAATTAATTCATTTTAAAGGAATTCACGTGCTTTTTAAAACTCTTACCCTTAACCAGGAATGTTCCAGGCATTCAGGTGCAGTCATACGTTGACTGAAAGGAAAATAATGCTTATAAATATAACAAAATGATTTTTCTATTAAACAAATAGTTGATAAAAACGGATTAGACATGTACATAAAATGATTTTAAGTAAAACATGATTTTGGGATTATATACAAGACATGATTTGAGGGGGTGGGACATTTTCGAGATATTTTCTTTCAAATCCAGGTTCATAAAGAAATCCTGTGCGCGCACTTCTAAAGTTATCAACCTTGAAGCGTTGAGTAATTATTCTGAACTAACGCCAAGGAAATTTAGGCTATAAGGCTTACGTGTGTATTGTGTTTTTGAATTGCCACGCCAAGAAGGATTATAAAACCCGAAAATCATTCGACTTACTTTAAGTACACTGAGAAAAAAGACATCCTCCATACTTACTCGATATCCTTTACAATTAATCTTGAAATAAAGTCTTTGGCTTCGTCAGAAATTTTATCAAAGCTTTCGTCTTCAAAATCGTATTCAGCCTTTGTTACATTCGCCATAGTTTCTAAATCACTATCGCCCATGAATGGCGAAAGCCCAGATAGTCTGAAATTGTATTAAATAAAGAAAATTAAGTTAGGAAGTTCCTATCATATCATATTTTCTTTTTTTTTTTGTAGTCAGATGTATTAAAACATCTTAATTATTCCAATAATCTCAATTCACACAGCAGTACAAACTTTGCGTTCACAACGAGTTGCTCTAGTATTACAAGACTTTCAAATATTTCTCTCAATGTTTGGTACATTAACCAATTGTTCTACTAATTAACCTTTCTAGTGATGTAAATAAAAGCACAATAAGGTTAATCTGTCAATTAGCCATTTTTTTGTTCTTTTAAATAAACGCAGAATAACGGCATTGCAAATTGGTAGTGATGTAGTACGCACTACATCGCTATCAAGTTAACCCGAGGCGTACTAAAGTGAATTTTTATTATATAAAACTTTCATTGCTCTACCTGCAATGCATAATGATACCTAAAATTATTCAGGGCAGAGAACGTTGCCATGTAGTTTTTTTTACAAAAAACTGGTGGAAAACTTTCCATAAAGTATTCAATAAGGACAAAGGAGTTCCAACCAGCTATTAGTTTTCTTAATAAATCCAAGTTATTTTTAACTACGTGTCCCATTACTTTTGGAAGGGTAATATATATAACAAGAGGATCATTGTTATATATCCAATGCTGAATATATAATAACGAAAAATAATTTGATTATCCTGGATATCTAATCTGGTTATTCAAATATGCAATAGATTATCCTGGATATATAATTGGATTATCTAAATATATCATTAGATTATTCTGGATATATAATTTGATTATCCAAATATGTAACTAGATTACCCTGGATATGTAACTGGATTATCCTGGATATATAATTCGGTTATCCATATATGTGTAATTGGATTATCCAAATATGTAATTATGGATTATCCAAAAATGTAACTGGATTATCCTGGATATGTAATTGGATTATCCTGGATATATCAAGGCAAACAAGGAGTGGAAGTCTGTTCCACCAACCACCCGCTGGCTAAAGGCAAACGTCCGCACATCTAACCTACATCTGTCTTTCCTCAATTTGAATATATGCCCTCTCAGGTGATTATTCTGAGCAAGAGGAAAACTCCCATCAGCATTGAGCATGATCAAATCCATTCAAGGCTTTATACACCTCAATCAGATCACTTCGCAGGTGCCTAGTCTCCAGACACTGTAATTTGCAGAACTTAAGCCTTTCTTCGTAAGAGCAACCCTTGGTTCCATTCACTAATCTTGTTGCCCTTCTCTGTACTCGTTGCAGCAGTTCTATATCCTTCTTGAAATTAGGTCTCCAGACCTGTATACAGTACTCAAGGTGTGGTTTGACCATTGCCTTATACAAAGGAATAATCACCTTCTTATCCCTGGTAGAAAAATTCCTGTATATTATTGACAAGACACCATGACTTACTCTTGCAGCCCGTCTGCACTGCTCAGAGAACTTCATATCTGCCTGCACAATTACCCCCAGGTCCTTTTCATTCTCTACCACTGTCAGTGTAGTACCACAGAGTTGATACTCTGGGGTTACTGCATCCCATATGTAGTACTTTAAATTTGCCACTTCTCAGCCCATCTGTTCGACTTTTTCTAGATCCCGTTGCAGCAGCGTATTGTCATTAGTGTCCTTAACAACCCTGCCAACCTTCGTATCGTCTGCAAACTTGGACATTAAGTTTGATATACCATCATCAATATTATTTATAAATACAGAAAACAATAATGGACCCAACACTGAACCCTGAGGGACTCCACTAATAACATTAGTCCACGATGAGCAGTGTCCATTGATTACCACTCTCTGTCTTCTCCCCCCTCAACCATCCCTTTATCCATAGCAGCAATTTGCCTTCAATGCCATACTGCTCCAATTTGTGCAGCAGTCTTCCGTATATGCAACAGTATCAAAAGCCTTTCTAAATATATAATATCAAATATAATAATAAGCCAAATATATAATATCAAAATTATTCCCTGCATCCAGTTCTTTTGTGACTGCATCATAGAATCCAATCAAATTGGTCAGGCAAGACTTTCCCTTAACAAAACCATGCTGTGTCCGAGCTATAACTGAATTCTTGTCTAGATGATTCTGCAGTGCTTCTTTAACCAGTGCCTTCATTAATTTTCCTGGAACAGAATTTAAACTCACAGGTCTATAATTGCTTGTGTCCGCCTTTAATCCTCCTTTGTGAATTGGGGTCACGTTTGCACATCTCCAGTGTATGGGTACCTCCCCTGAGTCCAAGGAAGCTCTCATAATTATGGTTAAGGGTTTGCTTACTTCCTTTGCTGCCTCCTTTAATATAACTGGATAGATCCCATCCACCCCGGGTGCCTTTTTTATGTTTATCCTCAATAATTTCTCCTCCACTTTCCTCTCGATTATTACAAAATCATCTAGCTCACTGCCAGAGTTTACTTAACCTCTAGCATTCCCTTACCTGAATAACTCCTCGTGTGTGAATGTAGATGCAAAATACTCGTTTAGTTTGTTAGCCACCTGAGCAGGATCATCAACAGTTGAACCATCAAATCCAGTGGACCAATCTGATTCATCCCTTTACTTCTAGAGTTTACATAGGTAAAGAACTCTTTTCTGTTTTTCTTTGCATCCTTTGCCAAGGATTTCTCATAATCTGCCTTTGCCTGCCTAACCTCCTTTGTGACTTGGTTACAGACCAGCTTATATCTATCATAGGCTTCCATGTCACCCATTAATTTGTATGTATCCCATGCATTTTTCTTCTCTGCCACATGTCTCATTAGTTCATCTGACATCCATTTAGGCCTAAACCTTGAACAATATTTCTTAGTTGGTATGTAAAGCCTAGTAGCTTCCAAGATAAGTTCTTTGAATGCTTCCCATTTTGAATTTCCTTTTGGTAACATCATAAGTTGGTCCCACCGTATAGAATTTAAATACTGTCTCAGACCACCGTAGTCGCCTTTACGAAAGCAATAACCCTTCCCTTTACCCCTGATGGTAGTTACCTCTTTGAGTAAATCCCACTTCAGCACACTGTGATCACTGCCACTTAGTGGTTCCTTTATCTGCAGATTCTTAATGCATGAAGAATCACTACTGATAATCAGATCAAGAGTATTGCTCCCTCTTGTTGCCTCCCGAACATGCTGAGGTAGAAAACAATCATGCAATAAATCCAGAAAAGCCTTGCTAGTGTGTGAGTGACCAACCCACAAATTCCAGTCAATATCTGGGAAATTAAAATTCCCCATTATAAGACTCTCTGATTTACTGGCCTATTCTATTTCATTGTACAGTTTTGTTATACTCATTAGAGTCATTAGGCCTATAGCACACTTCTACTCTCAATTTTGATCTTCCAATGCTTATTTCACACCAAACTGACTCGACACTGCACTGTCCAGCGATGTCCACTGGCTTCACTTCCTTGGATTTTATGTATTTCTTAACTAATAGCATAACCCCTCATCCCTTCCTCCCTTCCTATCCTTTCTGTAGATGTTGTATTCCCCAAATTCCAGTTCTGCATCCCTTATATCTGTGTGACACCAAGTCTCTGATATCCCAACAATATCTGCCCTTGATGTTTTGAGCAATACCTCAAATTCATCAAATTTATTTACCAAACTCCTAGCATTGGTGTATACGCGAGTATGCATGCACCTGTTCCTATTCTTAGCTACCCTAACACAACCCATGCGTTTACTTGTACCGCAATGACTCCCTGCAGTCTCTGAAATATCCTGCGTCTTATTTTCCAGGCTTCTGCTTATTCCAATAGAAGCAGTGCAAGAATCACTTTCACCTCTGCCAGTGGCTACTGTTAATCTATTGGTCTTTGTCTCCCCCAAGCTAGCAGTTTTCCGACCCACCTAACACCGCCTCGATAGCATCAGCAAATATTCTTGCACCCTTTCTATTTAAGTGTATCCCATCCCTGTAGAAGCAGTCTCTCCTGTTAACAAGCACAGACTAGGCTGAAAAAAAATTCTACCCCTTGAGCCTTGCACAATCTCTCCAGGGCCCAATTGATCGACAGGGCTCTCATCATATACTCCCTCCTATCGTGTCTGGGCAGAATTGCAGACACTTTCAAATTCAACCCTAATTCTCGGCTTTTGTTCAACAGTGACCTGTACTTGTTAAGTAATTCCACCGGTCTCCTATTCTTAATATCATTAGTGCCAACGTGTACAACTATATCACCTTTTGTGCCCTTGAAAGATGATATCCGCTCTACAACGTCATCAATCTTTGTCACTGGCAGACATACCCTGGTCCTGTTCCACCTATCCTTTTTACAAAGCATGTTACCCGTTTCCTTGACAATAGTGTCACCAAGAACTACTAGTTCCTGTGAGACCAGCGCATTCTACCTGGGGGTTGCCGCTGTGTTGCGTGATGATCAAGTGCAAGCTCTGGCGTTGATGTGGGCAGCTGAGAGCTTGATGGGCCCTTAATTTAGATCCTTCGAGGGCATCCACCCTGTCCTTCAAGCTCTCATATAGGCCCATAACAAAGCTGAGTTGTCGCACATACAAAAATATCCCCCTTTGCAATAACATGTCCCGTACCTGATTACTCCACAAACATCAAGAAAGCAGTGCATTTTAAAAGGCTGTGATTCAGGGGGTAACTGCCCACCTCAGTTCTTCTCTGAGCCACAGCACTCCCATTAGCCTGAGCCTTTTGCTTTACTGCTCTGCTCCGAGTCATGATTTCGATTCGATTTCAATTTCAGTACAAAATTATAACCCTAAACTTGTATCCCAAAGCAGTTGTAACACTATATATATATTTTTTTTTCGGTATCGAGTATTATCTTCGAGTTTCGTTATATAACTTCCGTATCAAGTTATGTATTAATTAATTATGTTAAGTTTGTAAAATCTAAGTTATTTTATGTATTTAGTTAAAAAGTACAGTTTAATTGACAATTAAGTTTAACAAGGTTAATAAATTTTACTGATTTATCGATAATACTATACAGGGTGTTTCAGTTAAACGTTTCAGAACTTCTAAGAGGGGTAGGGTACATCCTGACAACTCGAAATCATATAGCAATGTGGGGTCGGAAATGCTTTCCTGAAGCGGTGTTGTACACAGAAGCACCATAAAGAAAAGAGACCGTAAGTGAGAAATCGTTTTAATAATACATGAAAAGAAGCAAAAGGTACATGGATTAAAGTAAGTGTTCGAAGTTTCTTCCACGGGCTACAATGCACGCCTCACATCTCCGATGCATGGACATCCGAACATTCTGGAATACTCCAGGCGAATTTCGAATTTCTTCGGCAGCTACTGCGATTCTTGCAACCAGCTCCTCAGCATTGTCAACAGGGGTGTCATAAACTAGCGATTTCATATGACCCCAGAAATAAAAATCAAGACATGATAGGTCGGGTGACCGAGCAGGCCAACGCACGGGACCACCACGTCCGATCCACTGTTGACCAAATGTGACATCCAGGTAGTTACGAACATCTCCGCTATAATGGGCAGGGGCTCCATCGTGTTGGAACCACATTGTCTGTTGCGTCGATGCAGAAATCTGTTCATCTCTCAAAAGTTGTGGCAATACTTGCTGCAGAAAGATCAAGTAGATAGGTCCGGTTAGACGACACGGTAACAGGTAAGGTCCGATGAGGTGATCTCCCATAATACCGGCCCATACATTGACCGAAAATCGAATCTGTGCTGCACGACGTCGTATTGCATGCGGGTTCTCGACCGCCCAGATATGGTCGTTATGCGTGTTGAAAATTCCTTCCCTTGTGAAGGATGCCTCATCGGAAAACAACACTTCAGCAGGAAAAAGGGGATTTGTAGCACATTTTCTAAGGTACCACTGTGCGAAAGCAATACGAGGTGCATAATCCTCCGGTTGCTGTGTCTGGACACGCTGCACGTGAAACGGATGCATGTCTTGTTCTCGGAGAATCCTCCAGACGCTGCAATGGGAAACCCCGACTGCGTTTGCTAGACTTCGTGTACTCGTTCTTGGATTCCCCTGTAATGCTGCAGCACATTCTGTTCGACGGCTGGAGTCCGTGATGTTCTTACCCTGTCCCTGTCAGCTCTTTCAAATGAACCTCTCTCAGCTAACCTCTGGTGCAGTCTTGCAAAGAAATTATGACTGGGAATACGCCTCGTCGGATATCGTTCCGCGTACAAACGCCGTGCGGCTGGCCCACTACAATTTGCAGCCCCGTACGCCAAATGCATATCGGCTAACTCTGCGTTCGTGTAATCATCCATCCTACTAACTTGGCGTTCTTGTTCAAGAAATTCGAAATTCGCCTGGAGTATTCCAGAATGTTCGGATGTCCATGCGTCGGAGATGTGAGGCGTGCATTGTAGCCCGTGGAAGAAACTTCGAACACTTACTTTAATCCATGTACCTTTTGCTTCTTTTCATGTATTATTAAAACGATTTCTCACTTACGGTCTCTTTTCTTTATGGTGCTTCTGTGTACAACACCGCTTCAGGAAAGCATTTCCGACCCCACATTGCTATATGATTTCGAGTTGTCAGGATGTACCCTACCCCTCTTAGAAGTTCTGAAACGTTTAACTGAAACACCCTGTATACTATAATAAGCTAACGCTATCTAGTACGGGATATAACTAAATAAATCTTTATTTGTCCTACCAAATTTAAAAATATATGAGTACATTGGTAAGCGACAAATTCCCTTCACGGCAGACAATGCCAGGGGATTACCATAAAATGTGAATAAAAGAATGTCTAAAATATACAAGAAAGGGCAACAAATATACAATAAATATACACGAAAAGATGACATATAAATTGCATTACTCTTCACTACATTTCTGTTTGGAGTCCTGGCAATTGTAATACAAAAGTTCATCTTAACATCACATCCACTGATCAACTTGTGCGATATATACATTATTCAATTGCGTACACAGTTCTTGACAGAAATTCACACAACTACTAGGCAACAGTAGCCTCAGCGAGCCACACTGCGGTTTGTTTCCTATAATTCGGGTCTTCTATGAGCTTTAGTAGGTCAATTCCGATATGTGTTAGGCACTGAATTGATTCTAACGCACTGGCGGGTATAAACCTGTCGGCCATCTTCAGTCTGTTGGTCTTCATTCTCAAGGATTTTGTGCCTCTTAATGCAGATGGCGGGATGTGCCACTCACAAAGCTGCCAGAAGCATGGTGATGATATCGTGCCAGTCATCATTTTGATTGTAGTTATTAATCGTTTCCAGGCAATGATGTCTGGTAAACGCTGCAGTTTAAGCTGTTCAGAGAGCTTCGTGGTCCTTAACTGTTATGGGAGGTGGTGCTTATGGTTTGCCCACTTCAGCAGCCAGAATTCACTTGCATATATTCTCCTAATGTGGGTAGGGGTGGCTGACGCCCACAATTCAGCGCCATACAAAATGGCTGAATACACTGTGGTTCTTAAATATCGTGCGGTTGTTGCAGTCTGTTTCACGTGCAAGAGGTGCTGTTTTGTTGCCCAACGTAAGTAGTTCATTTTCTTTACAGTCAGGTCAATATGAGAGTTGAACGTGAGTTTCGTATCAAATGTTACTCCGAGATCTCTATGCGTCTCAACAACTGGGATAGGTTTGCCATGAAGTTTCGGGTGTACGAGCGTAGGCGATTTTTTGAGCGAGTACACCATGATTACGGTCTTCTGCGGATTTAGGACCAAGCCAAATTTGTCCAAGTACACGAATAAGTTCAGAAGCTTATAATTAATCTGCTCACATAATGCCCTATTGTTCATGGACGGTTGGATAGGTGTTAGGATCTTAATATCATCTGCATAAGTGCATACATCATCCCTACCGTTGCAGAACGGGATCATCATGGCGGTAAAGAGGAGTCCTGATAAAACTCCACCCTGTGGAACTCCTGCATGGAGTTGGCGTTGGAGGATCTGATTATCTGTGCGGTAATAAATGGACCGACAAGTAAGTAGGGCCTGTAGGAACTTCAGCAAATTTCCTTTTATTTGGAAGGCGTGTTGGAGCAGATGAAGTAAGGCATGTACATCCAGACTATCGAATGCTGCTTTTATAACGTTGTATCGTATAACAATGGCGGCAAGTTACGAACGGTAAATCTACGGACACTTAAGTATTAATTAAGTTCCAAAATCTCGCTGTCTCAATTCAGAATAAACCAAGGATCCAGATTTGTGTGCGCAAGTTTGCCTTTAGCCAGCGGGTAGTTGGTTGGTGAAACAGACTTCCATCCCTTGTTGTGGAAGCTGATAGTCTAAATAAATTTAAGGCTGAGCTGGACAGGTATTTGGAACGAACGGAGGGATGAAATCGGAGCGGTTTTTTTTGGCATTAGTGGAGGCATATGATGCAAGAAAGCAAGCTGCATAATCTTGCTTTCTTGCATCATATGCCTCTACTAATGCTAATATAATTGGATTATCCAAATATGTAATTTGATTATCCTGGATATATAATTGGATTATCCAAATATGTAATTAGATTATCCTGTGTATATAATTCGGTTAGCCAAATATGTAATTAGATTATCCTGGATATATAATTGGATTATCCAAATATGTAATTAGATTATCCTGTGTATATAATTCGGTTAGCCAAATATGTAATTAGATTATCCTGGATATATAATTAGATTATCCGATGTAATTTGATTATCCAAATATGCAATTAGATTATCCTGGATATATAATTGGATTATCGAAATATATAATTAGATTATCCAATATGTAATTAGTTTATCCTGGATATATAATTGGATTATCCAAAGATGTACTGTAATTAGATTGTCCTGGATATATAATTGGATTATCCAAAGATGTACTGTAATTAGATTATCCTGGATATATAATTGGATTATCCAAATATGTAATTAAATTTTTCTGGATATGGTAATTGGATTATCCAAATATGTAATTAAATTATTCTGGATATATAATTGGATTATCAAAATATGTAATTAAATTATTCTGGATATATAATTGGATTATCCTAGATATATAATTGGATTATCCTAGATATATAATTGGATTATCCAAATATATAATTGGATTTTCCTGGTGAAGATGGTATATGATTTTTACCTGAAATCAGCAATGACAAAGGAAAGACAGAAAAGTGCAAATGATCAATTTAAATGCTTTCAAATTAACCGTTGATATGTAAACAAACCACTCTAAACACAATAAAGATTCACTTACAACACATAGCAGATCACTCCAATGCTCCATAAATCCGTACCATAAGCAACTCTTTCAAAATTAACAACTTCGGGGGCCACAAACTCTGGAGTTCCAAATAACACCTGCAGCTTCTTAGAGGGGTCGTATTTTCTAGCAAGTCCAAAATCGATTATTTTGATCTTATTTCCACATCGACTGATGCATAGGACGTTCTCTGGCTGTTGAAAAAAAAGAAAAACGAAATTAATTAAATCTACACAAAATAATAAAATTTTATTCTAATAATATTTCAATAATTTTTATTTCAATAATATTTCAATAATTTTTATTTCAATAATATTTCAATAATTTATTTCATTAAGATAATATCTCATTTTAACTATACTGACTGCTCAAAATATTAGATACCTTTTGCAATTGGCGTCAATTAAACGTACTATATGCAAATCTAAGTTGTCACATGGTATGGTAACAAGTTCCTTTTTATCAGACACTATTCGCTGTCCTGGGGCTTCTAAATCGATTTGATCAAGGGTAAGATAGGTGATCTTTCTGATTTTCAGAAATGTGTTATTGTTGGAGCACTTTTAGCAGGATAGGAGGTCCAGTGTGCAGCAAATGACTGAAAAATTTTATTTAGGCAAAGAAAGAGCCATTTCCTGTGGAGCTATGCTGCAAAAGTTGAAGAATCCGCGATTTGGTAATCTGGTGTCCATACTAAAGTCAATTCTTTCTGTAAAAAAAAAAAACAAAAAAAAAAAAAAACGAAAAATTCGGCTGAAGTGGAGCAGCCAACGCCAAGACTGGATTGTGGAACAATGGAAAAAGATCTTATGATCTGATCAGTCTGGATTTTCACTTTTTTTTGCACCAGTGGTAGGATGAAAGTGTGGTGTGAACCTCATGAACCCATGCATCCAGTCTATCTCGTGTCCACCAATCAAGGAGTTGGCTGGATATGGTATCATGGTAAGGGGTATGTTCTACTGGCGCAGACTGGGTCCGCTCATACCATTAAAAGGCTGTGCAACCTCCAGGGAATATCTTTCTGATCCTAACTTCATCCTGTAATGCTTCATTTTTACCTGAATTGCGGTGGATTCTTTCAAAATGACGATGCAACCATCCACCGACAGAAACTGTACCTGATTCGAAGAAAATTCCAAAGATTTCCATCATCTACCTTGGCCGCCAAATTCTTCAGATCTGAATCCAACTAAGAATGTCTAGGATATGTTGCAAAGGACAATTCGGCTTCGCAGTTCCCTACCGACTACAATACATCAGCTGACAAAAATCCTGATGGAAGAATGGTCAAACTTGGAGCAGGAATCCCTGACACACTAAGTGGAATCCATGCCAAGGCGTGTATAGGCTGTGAGTTGGTTAAAGTTGGCCTCACTAGTTACTGAATAAAGGCTTCTAATGTTTTGGTTAGTGAGTGTATATGAAAATTAAAAACAAAAGTAGAAAGCAGAATGTTTTAATCTATTATTCAAACTAATTTCTGATGCATGTTCAGTTGAATATGATTAATTATTCAGATTAATGTTAATTTATTTATATATTAATAAATTAAACATTAAATATCTATAAGTTATTAGCTGCAGCCCGGATTAATAATACGATTCCTTACCTTCATGTCTAAATGAAGAATGTCTTTGGCGTGCATGTACTCAACACCTTCGCAGATCTGTCTCACGAATATGGAACATGCCTTTTCAGTCAATATAAAGTCATCATCAATAACTCGCTCAAAGAGCTCACCACCTTCTATTCTACAAATAAATTTCCGTTAATTCTAATTCGATAGAAACAACACACACGTGTTTTTATTGAAGTAGAATTCAGTGAAAACAAGTTAAATCAATAAAAATATATAATTATTACCAAAAAACAGGTTATGGGAAATGCACTTCAATTGTAAATTAGGATAAAGTAGGATCCTACATTAACTATAAATTGGTCTCTCATTGGTTTCTATTATAAATACCTGAAGGGGTTGGGCATGAGAAGACTTTGGCAAAGAAGGTAAATACAAGTAGCAAGAAATTCTTTGCGTATGTGAACACTAGAAGGAAAGGGGGACCAAATTGGCATAGTGGATATCAGCCCTCGTGGGTAGCACAGTTGGTAGAATTGCTATTCTCCCCCACAACGGGTGGAAAACACTTGAGTTCGAGTAATTATACGCTATATAATTTGTACATTATATAATGTATAATTATATAGCGTAATACGCATCACTGCATTTAGGATTAGATAGCGTAGTATTGACAATTAATTAATTAAATTTATTGATCTTATTAATTTAAAATATCATGCCCCAGACTAGAGCAGCAAAGCAACGGGCACAAAGTGGCAGGAGTGCTGTGACTCGGGGGAGAACTGAGGGGGACGATTCTCCAACGCATCACAGCCTAAAAAAATGTGCAACTTGTGAAATGTTTGCCGAACTCTCTGGAACAGAACATGATCTGGCCAAACTCTGTGTCTTTGTGTGTGCTAGGTGCACAGAGTGTCTAGAAATAAGGCGTCAACTCAGCGTTTTGATGGGCGTCTATGAGTGCTTGAGGTGTAGAGTAGATGCCCTCAAAGAAATTAATATGAGGGGCCCGTCAAGCTCTCAGCTGCCCAACTCAACGCCAGAGCTCACTCCTGGGCATCAGGCAACACAGCGGCAATCTCCAAGGCAGAATGCACTGGTCCCAAAGGAACTAGTTATTGTTGGTGACTCTATTGTCAGGGAGACGGGTAATATATACTGTGTAAAAAGGATAGATGGAACAGGACCAGGGTATGTCTGCCAGGGGCAAAAGTTGATGACGTTGTAAAGCATATATCAACTTTTAAGGGCACAAAAGGTGATATAGTTGTACGCGTTGCCACCAATGACATTAAGAGTAGGAGATTTGCAGATTTACTTGACAAGTACAGGTCAATGTTGCAAAAAAGTCGTGAGTTAGGGTTAAATTTGAAAGTGTCTGCAATTCTGCCCCAGACACGATAGGAGGGAGTATATGATGAGAGCCCTGTCGATCAATTCGGCCCTGGAAGGAAGGTGCAAGGCTCAAGGGGTAGAATTTTTTTCAGTGTGGTCTGTGCTTGTTAACAGGAGAGACTCCTTCTACAGGGATGGGATACACTTAAATAGAAAGGGTGCAAGAATATTTGCTGATCCAATCGAGGCAGTGTTAGGTGGGTTGGAAAACTGCTAGCTTGGGGGGATTCACAGACTAAAAGGTTAAAAGTAGCTGCAGGCAGAGGTGAAGGTGATTCTTGCACTACTTCTAGCGACCTGGAGCGAGGGGTGCTGAGGGTTTCAGGGACTGACGGAAGTCATCGTGAAACAGGTGGTATATGGGTATATGGGATGTGTTATAGGCCTAATGACTCTGATGAGTATAATAAGGAACAGCAGTACAGAGAAATAGAGTGGGCTAGTAAATCGGAATGTCTTATAATGAGGGATTTTAACTTCCCAGATATTGACTGGAACTTGTGGGTTGGGCACTCACACACTAGTCAGACATTTGTGGATTTATTGGATGATTGTTTTCTGCAGCAGCATGTTCGAGTGGCAACCAGAGAGGGTAATATGTACTCTTGATCTAGTTATCAGCAGTGATCATTCGTGTATTAAAATTTTGCAGATAAAGGAACTGCTAGGTGGCAGTGATCACAGTGTACTGATGTCGGATTTACTTAAAGACATAATTATCATCAGGGGTAAAGGAAAGGGTTTTTGCTTCCGTAAAGGTGAGTACAGTGGTCTCAGACTGTTTTTAAAATTCTGTACAGTGGGACCAACTGATGATGTTACCAACAGTAAATTCTAAGTGGGAAGCAGTCAAGGAATTAATCGTGGATGCTACTAAAAGTTTCATACCTATTAAGAAATATTTTTTAAGGTTTAGGTCAAAATGGTTATCAAATGAACTAATGAGACTCGTGACAGAGAAGGAAAATGCATGGGATGCATATAAATTATCAGGCGACACAGAAACCTAGATTTGCTTTAGTGTGTACAGAGAAGGGCAACAAGATTGGTGAGGGGAATGAAGGGATCCTCTTACCAAGAGAGTCTTAAATTCTACAAATTGCAGTGGCTGGAGACTAGGCACCTGCGCGGTGATCTGATTGAGGTCTATAAGGCCTTGAATGGGTTGAGCACGCTGAATTCTGATGGGATCCTTCCACTTGTTCAGATTACGAATCTAAGGGGGCATAAATTCAAATTCAGAAAAGACAGATGTAGAATAGATGTGCGGAAATTTGCCTTTAGCCAGCGGTGGTTAATTGCTGAACAAACTTCATCTGTCGTTGTGGAAGTTGATAGGTTAAATAAATTTAAAGAGGAACTGGACAAACATTTAGAGGGAATGGTTGTGTGAATTTTTTTTTTTTTTTGGCTGAAGCTGCATGAGCTCATACACTTGCTTTCTTGCATCACATGCTACTACTACTACTACTACTACTACTTCTCACTGTGACAGCATCCTTAGATCCAGAAGACGTCCTTATAGATTGAAGACGAGCAAATGTAGCTATTATTTATACGGCTGGTTCTAAGGATGAACTGTGTAAATACAGACCTGTAAGTTAAGATTGCTTCAATAAATAGCAGCAATGTATACTCCCGTTTAAAAGTTTGGAATCACAGTGTATAACAACAGTTTTCGTTAATTTGATTACTATTGATAATTATGCTGATTTTTCATCAAAATATCCTTCATGAGATTTTATCACTGCCTTAAACAGACATGATATTCTGGCAATTAATTTTATAATAGCGTCTTGACTAATATTATTCCAAGCGATCTGCAAGGTTCTCCATAAATTTTGTGTAGATGAGCAGGCTCCACGGACTTGACGGTCAAGATGATTCAATAAAAGCTCTGTTGGGTTTAAGTCAGGCGATTGGAGTGGCCGCAGCATAATTTGCATTACCCGCTCCCGTTGTTTAGTTGCTGGAAAGTCCCCGGATCATTGTCTTGTTGTAATGTAAAATTTCTTCTACAAAGTCGAATTCCAGAGGATGTATTATGTTCAAGAATATTTTATAGCCTTCTTTTCTTAAAATTCCTTCAATTCTAACGTTGTCACCCACTCCAGAAAAATAGAAGCAACCCCAGATCATTATGAAACCACCACCGTGCCTGACTGTAGTCACTAAATAATGTGGCACCATTTTAACTTCAGGTGGATAAAAGGTGTGGATAAAAGGATGATCATGTGGCATGATCACCATAGAAAGTGTGGTTATAAATGGCCATTGCACTTTATTCAAAAGGGTTGACTTTGGGTCCCTTGCTGTTTTTAATATTCATCAATGATACCGATATTGGTGTTCCAATTTTGATATCTAAGTTTGTTGGTAATAAAGGTAGGTACAGTGGTTGTTGTTGTTATAGGGTTTTAGGAGCATCAGCAATTGGGCCATATTGCTCCGTATATACTATTGTCTGTAAATTGGAGGTTCTTCTGTGGTCGATTTTCTGTTTGCTGGGGAAAAAAAACAGAGTTTCCGGGATAATAAAAAACCATACTACCCTCGCCTGAGACCGATTAACTCAGCCACGTTGTGAAAGAGGCTCATAAAAATTCCTCACGTCGTCAACGGGACTCAAACTCAGGTCATTTCCACCCTGCTTGGGGACGACGGTGATTCTACCAACTGTGCCACCAACCCACGAAGGCAGGTACAGTGGTTGTATTCCCTGATAGTAATCAAGGAATACAACGCCAAGAAAATCTGGACAGACAAGTAGATGGGCTGAAAAGTGTCCACTGAAGTTTAATATTGATAAGTGGAATACAGGGACGGCCATATAAATGATTATGCAATGGTGTACTAACCCTGCGTGCAGTGTGGAAAGGCGCAGAGTCATGTTGGAAAACACAATTTTTTGTTCCTTGAAAGAGGTGTCTGATGACACGCAGAAGAGCCTGCTTTAAACGTTTTGTGTAGTTATCACCATTACGCATCTTCAAACCATCGGACCCAATGGGAACTTCTTGACTGAATACAGTCAGGGTTATAAGCTTCGTGAGATCTTTGCCTAATGTAGCATTTACCATCCTATCCGTGGAGGTTAAATTTGGATTCATCGGAGAATGTTACAGATTCCCATTGGTCAATTGTGGTAAATGCAAGTGATAGAACTTGTCGGTGAGCAGTTTTATCGCTTGAATGTACCCAAATACGTTTCTTCCACATGGATTTTAATATTGTGGAACTTGCTCTACGATTATGGAGGCATAGATGCGGCTAAACTTGTGCTGCAGTACTTTTCCGATTCAATCCAGTCCCAGATTTACTTTTCAAGTAACCTTGACACAGTAGACTAGTTACAGCCAACTTTTGCAGCCAATCAACTGGAAAAGTTCTTCCAATTAAGAGCAAGAATCATGATTTTCTTCCTTGAAATTACTGAGTCTATACCATAACGCTGCTGAATGCGAAATGAAAACAGACAGCAGCACCTGCTTTTCTAAACAAGATGATAATTATATAATGATGATGCAATACCACTCTAATATTACAGAATGGTGATGCAATACCACTCTAATATTACAGAATGATGAGGGAATATCACACTGGTTTTACAGGATGATGTAAGTATCTTGAGATGACATAATTTTACCTATAGAGGGAACAATTAAGGAAATATTAAACTTTAAGGATGCAATTTATATGGCCGCGACTGTATATTGCACTTTTTTTTAAATTTAAAAATTATTTTAAATAGACTCATTTGTAAATCATTACTAATACTGCAAATTAATAAATATTGTCTTACAATTCAAGAATTAAGCACATCTTCTTTCCATCATCAAATGCGTCATACAGTTGCAGCAGTCGTGGATGCTGTAAACAACTCATAATTTCCACTTCCCTTTCAACATCCCTACGGTCCTCTTGCCGAATAGCTGCTATGAATTTGGCAGCTAACATCCGTCCACTAGAAATTTCTGTACATTGGAAGACCGTTCCAAACTTACCCCTGAAACAAAGAAATGAACTTAACACGAAGTACAATTACTCCACTTTGAACAACACTCAATTTATCAGACTGAATCCTCAACCGCACACCATGTAATTTGATTTAACTGTTTTCGCATGGTTGGAAACCTTCGGCTTTCAATTCGCAAATTAGATAAGTTCTCACGTACCTCCCTCTTAGTCATTCAAGTGTGGTTCCCTGAATTATACCAGTCTGTGTACCAGTGAACCGACCTGTTCTCAGACAATATTGCCAATTTCCGCTGTCTTTTACTTATTAATTATTCAGATGAATTCGTATTAGACAGAACATCTTACGAAACACATAGGCACAAACAAAAAAAGTTTCACATGACCTTGAACTTCACTTGACCTATGAATACCAAAATTATTGCTGAGCAAGTAGTTTAAAGGCTAATTAAGTTTTTAGTTGGCCGTAAAAGCTTTTGTATCGGCGTGAAACTGTTTGCTCTTTTATTTACCACGCAAGACTGGATTAATGCCATAAACGCACTTGGTCCTGAGCATTCTTTTGCTTGGCGAACCCAGTGGGTAGTTTAATGGCACCTTTTGAAGCGTTACGACTTTGTAGAGTTTAATTTACGCCGACAGGTCCATGAACACTGCGTATGCATAAATAGAGAAGAACAGAGTGCTAGAAGGCTTTATTTGTTGTTATGTATTTCTACTGTATTCTTCTTTCCTGGATGTTTACCATATTCTTTTTTGTAGAAAATTTTAATGAATTATGGGTTAAATATATCATTCACTTAGATAGCCCTAGATGCCCTCACTGGTCAAAAAAATTAAAACCTTTCTTCAATTTCTGGCAAGACCACCTTTTTGCCTGAATTATAGGCCGTAGACGTCATGGCATGAATTCCTCTAGGGGGTAGGAGGGAGTTTAGCTCCAGATTTGGCCATTCTTCTATCAGGATATTTCTCAACTGCTGTATTGTGGTCAGTAGAGAACTACGAAGCAGAACTGCCCTTTCTCATTTATTCTCGATTGGATTCAGATCTGAAGAATTAGTAGGCCAGGGTAGATTTTTGAAATATTGCAGGGTATGGTTGGTCCGATAAGACAGAAAGATATTCATTAGAGATCACACGAATAGGAGCTAACCCAGTCCGTACTCAATACCATGATATCACCTCCAACCATAGTGGTGGACACAAGATATCCTGGATGAGTGGCTTCATGAAGTTCACACCACGCTTTCATCCTAATGTTAGTGCAAAAAGTGTAAATCGAGACCCGTCACACTGCACGATCTTTTTTCTCTGTTCCATAGTCCAATCTTGGCGTTGGCAGCAGCTCCACTACTCCAGTCGAATCTTTTGATTTTTTTACAGGAAGAAATTGCTTCATAAAGGCTACTGAATCCCAGATTCTTTATAGAAGAGTCCAGTGGTGCATAAAATGACTGATTTTTCAGTCATTTGCTGCACCACTTTTCCAAAACAAAGAGAAGTCTAATCTAGGTTGAAGACTTGCATGTGTAGCGCCTTCTGTAATATCTTAATTTAAACTTATGTAAATTGGCTCATTTTTTTTCTTCTTTTTTAAAGCTCAAACCATTCAGAGTTTGCCCTGAATTTTTTAATGGACATATGTTCACTTTTTAAATATTCAAAGAGACTCTTCGCTTTCTCTTGAATTATCATTATGCTTAACGAGACCCGTTGTGTTTGATCTTCGATTCAA
Source organism: Mastigoproctus giganteus (assembly GCF_048544385.1). Classification (NCBI taxonomy): domain Eukaryota; kingdom Metazoa; phylum Arthropoda; class Arachnida; order Uropygi; family Thelyphonidae; genus Mastigoproctus; species Mastigoproctus giganteus. The sequence goes on along the minus strand of NC_143582.1, from coordinate 195,542,743 downwards.
ATTAACAAGACTTCCATTTTCTCCATCTTCAAACTACGTAAATGCTGATGACAGAATTACATTCTGACGACAATTCTTTATTTATTTTTTTTCCTTATAGTACGCATTGTGAATTCATCCAACCCTACTAGGTTAGCAACGTCAATCACATGATCATCCTTCTCAAGGTACTGAAACAGCTCAAATTTCTTTGTAAATTAATACATTTCCTCTTACCAACACAACGAGTTGAAGAAGATGTCTTTATTATCACAAACCCACGCGAACTATAAGAAGTGCAGACAAGGGACCAGACGTAGACTCTTCAAGCCTCATTAATTCAGTGCTAGAGGTATCAATTCTCACTCTTACATAAGGGATGATATCGCTAAGTGCGGTTTCTGGTTGTAGTTGGGGGGTGAGAATTGTAACCCTTAACCTTCCTGCCTACAGCATTCCAGGCATGCTTTATTGGACGGAGGTCTAGGAATCTGAGTACACATTCGATACCAGCTATACTCACCCTCTGGGGAAATTGGTTTAATAGGGGGAGTTCTGTGAGGCGTAATGAGGTTCATGAGAACACATGGAGGTCATTGACAGTATTTCAACAACCACTCCATTAAACCACTCTTTTTTGTGATGTTAATGGAAAGGAATCTAGTTTGTTGTTCCATCTATTTTGTGTATAGAGGTCAAGTGTACACCGAGAAATGGTGGTCATGCATAGAAACCCCATCCTACGAAGTCCTTAGATGTATACTTGGATGGACATCCTACTGTAAATCCAGCAAATTTCCGTGCTGAGGTCTCTGTGACATTTGCAGTTAGAATCGGACAACGGACAGACCTTCCAGATAATTGCAGTGGTCTGGAATTTGTTCCACAGTCTTCTTAGAACACTGATAGTATACATGTCAAAACGTAAGACTATGCTTTTTAGGGAAAACTTTTGATATTTGTTTGGATGGCTTTTTAGAGATATAAAGTGGATTTCATTCAGTGAGGGTCTTAGATTTTGGGACAATAAATGACAAGGGAGTGGGTTCAAAATCTCGAAAACTTCAGTGGCGTAATATATATGGGTGGCCCATTAAAATTAGTTATATGCAATATTTCATTAGTGTAAATAAATAACACTTCTGTCCTTCAATGTACTTACCTGCCTAATTCTTTGTGTAGAATGTATTCTGTCTTTACGTCACAGTGCTTTACAACAACATTGCGTGGTTCGAAAGGAGGCTCTGGATCTGCAAAAGATACACTTTTGTTAATCTAACCCACGTTAAAGAATTAATTGGAAATTTTCTCTAAAATGTAATTCTAAAGACATTCTCATGTCTTTAGAATCGGCCCGGATCGCCATTAATTCTTTACAAAATAGTTAAACAAGTTTTAAAGTCGTTTTGAAATAATTATCTTAGAATATCAGTTTGTTTGCCGGGTTTCCAAGCCCTTGGTGACAGTTTATGTTAGCCGAAGGTGCTGTCATCTTCTCTGAGTAAACAACATTCAGCAGCAGATTTTATGGGCAAATTAAAATTTAGGGAAAAAACAAGAGACTGAAGCAATTCCTTAGACACCAAACTGGTTATAAATATCAAGGTTTTAAAGTTAAGTAGATGACTAATCCTTGGAAGCTTGAAACGGAGTCAAATAAGTTGTACACAAGTATATCACACTTAAAAATAAATTGTATAGAGCACTGTACTACACTAACCTACTTTTCTATTATGAAATTATTTTAGTCAGCGTTAAAATTTTGGATGGAATTTCTGTCCATCATGCGCCCGAGTTTAGAAGGGCTGTGTAGTTTTATTTTCTTCACCAATTCAGTGACTTAGCAGCAGCTCTTGCAAACCCTACACCAAAGTGGTAGTATGTGTATGGGGTCCTCGTATAAATAAATAAATAAATAAATTCTTTATTGCTAATAAGTACAGGACATGTACTAGAGACAATAATACTCAACACGGCGACATGGCCAGGAGTTTTACATTATAAATGAAATTATAAATGAAATTAATTGGCAAAAAGGAAAAAAATTACCGTTACATGGAAATTAAGAGTTACAAACATGTAAATTATGAGTTACAAACATGTAAATTGTAATAATGAAAAATGAGGACTAAACGTCATATGGAGGAAATTATCCCAGTTCCACAGATGGAATCCACTCGAGGAGCATGTGACGGTATTTGTAGTCGGTAGCTAATTTCTGAAGGTCGACTCCAAGACGGAGCAGTGCCTGAATTTTGGGGAGTGCCTGGGCAGGTAGGAACCGACTACACAGTTTCAACCGGTTGTATTTGAGGATTAGTGTGGGCTCTGACCTCAAGGATGGCGTAGGATTGTGCCACTGACAGAAATCCCAGATGTTTGGGGCGTTTATTACTCCTGTGTACATTTTTACTGAAGTCATTAAATGCCTGCTGTCAATTAACCTCGGGATCCTGGGTACATTTAGCTGCTCAGCCATGTCAGTTGTTCTCAATTGAGAGGGTCGGTGATGCTTATTTGTGGCCCATTTCAGGGTCCAGTATTCACACGAGAACACCGGTTTTTGAAGTGAAGGCGACGCAGATGCCCAAATTTCAGCAGCATATAAAATAGCCAGATAAACAGTGGCTTGAAGATATCTGGTAGTGGTTGCGGCATTGTTGGAATGAAGTAAGTGTTGTTTCGCTTTCCAGCGTAGGGTGTTAAAACGCTTCCGGAGGTATTCTGTGTGATCATTAAATTTCAGCTTCGGATCAAAATATACCCCGAGATCTTTATGGCAGGTAACCATTGGAATTAGAGTACCTAAAACTGAAGGTTGAATTATTGTTGGTTGCTGTTTCAATGAGTAAGTCATTATTGCAGATTTTGACGGGTTCAGGTTTAATCCAAACATCTTCAAGTAAGTTGAAAGAGTGGTCAAGTTCTCTGTGATGGAAGACGTAATTTCCATTGGGTTTGCAGATGGTGGGATTAAAGTAAGAAACTTTATATCGTCGGCATATATTAGAGCATCATCACGATGACTCATGAAAGGAATCAGAATCGCTGAGAAGAGAAGGCCAGACAGGACACCACCTTGAGGGACTCCTGCATTAATTTTTCTTGTAAAGTGGGTTTTCTTCAAAGTGAGGTGGACACTTCTATTTTTCAATAAGGCGGTGAGGAAAGCTAGTAGGTCTCCATTAATCCTGAAGAAGAATTGCAGGAGTCTGAGAAGGGCTGTGACGTCTAGGCTGTCAAAAGCAGCTTCAATGTCAGCGTACACTATAGCTAATTCAGATTTAGTTTCGAAGGCTTGAAGAATTGATGTCTGTGCGGCCATGAGGTTTGTTATGGTGGATCTATTTTCAACTGCGAAATGGAACTGTTTCGGCTTCTGTGGCATCAACTGTTTGTTTAATGCCGGAAGGAGTACCTTTTCTAGAAGTTTGAGGAGGGTGGAAGAAGTTGAGATTGGTCTGAAATCTTTTAGGCTTGTTGGTGCTTTAACCTTAGGCAGTGGCCTCACAGAGTATTCATTCCACTGAGCAGGGAAAACTCGTGTGGAAAGAATAGAGTTGTAGATTGAGAGTAATGCATCTAGAATATAGGGGCTAAGGCATTTAATTATGAAATGAGGTATCTTATCACGGCCTGCGGTACTAGATGGTCGCAGGGAGTTAATAGCATATATCAGTTGCTGTCTTGTGATGGAAATTATGGAAAGGTCATCAGTAGGAGCAAATTGGAAGTTTGGGAGAGGAATTTCAGCAGAGGCGGAATTGGTATTGAATCTTGAAATGTAGTCCATCCAGTTATCTAGATCAAGATTTGAATTAATGCGACTGTGTCTTGATGAATATGGCGCTTTTCCTTTAGACAAGGTAGCATCAGTGTATCTCTTTAATGCTGATGCCTTGAGTCTGTTGAACATAGCTCTTGCTCTGGAGTATAGGATTCGATCTTGGGTTGTGCCAGAGATTTTCCACTGCCTGTGAAGATACTGTTTGTTGTGGAAATTGCACGCTAGATCTTTGGTCCACCAAGCTCTAGTTCTTGGAGAAATGTGTACGGTTTTAGCTGACGCGTAGAGGGTGACTGTATTTATCCATCTAGTGATTAGATCAACTGCGAGGATTGGGTCACATCCATCAAGCACATGCCATGGAATAGACTGCGCTGCCTCGAGGCACTTTTTTGGATCCAGAAAATTCGGAGAGAATATGATTTTCTTTTCAACAGTATTATGGCAATTGAAGTTGGGCATAGGCAGAACAAGAAGTAATGCAATTGGGTCGTGATCTGAATTGAAGGACGTTTCTGGTGGAATGTCGACTCTGCAAATTCCAGAACATAGAATCAAGTCAAGGCGATTGGTGCCTCTCGTTGGCTCCTCATTGATAATCGTATAGTACTAATAAAGCTTGTACAACATCAGCCCTTTGATCCCTTTTGTGAATTGGAGAGACTCAATCTGCAGCGATGTCCTCTGATTCAAAGGATGTTCTCATAATTATGGCCAAAGGTTTGCTTACCACTTTTGTTGCTTCTTTTAACAAAATTGGATAGATCCCATCAGTTCCAGGTGCCTTATATTTGTCTCTCGCTTATCACAAAATAATTTAGCACCCCGTAGGCGTCTGAAAAATTGTATTTGGGCCTTCTAGTTCTTCTTCCTTTTGTAAGCAAATACATTCCTCCTTTTTTCGTTTTATTAATTTCCTTAAGGGCCTTATATACCTCTATTCGCCTCCTAAGACGTCCAGCTGCCAAGTTTCTGCACTTTATAAGTTGTTCTAAATATAGACATCGATTAGCCTAACTTGTAACTCCTAGATTTCTGTTCCCTAAGTTCAATAACAGAACATTAGTGCAACTGATCTAAGATATTTGAAGCAAAACATCCTGTCATTAACCACCCTTCCTACCTTTAAATCATTCCAGTTACTGTAATTATTGCTCTTTCTGGAAGCACTTTTGACTTTTTAAACGACTGGGACACAGCTATCTGATAATTTAAATTGAACCAAAGTGAATTTTTATAGGTCAGTGATCAACGCGGACTGCAGTAGCACACGCGTTTGAGTTTACTATGTTACAAGCCCACGTGGACACTAAATGATGATAATGTGATGATACGGTTAATGATAATATTGGGTAAAAATTACCGAATTATTAAATAACTGCGTGATTTTAAATGAATCTTCCTTATGAGATTATATGACCAGAAATGAAACTTAATAACAAACTTGAAAGTTATCTTAATTTTAATTATTTATTCTAATGAATTTTAGAATCTACAAAATCATTTATGTATAATTAATTAATTAAGCATAAATGACAGAATAAGGACTATAAAAAGGTATTAATAATTATTAACTCACCACCTTCTGGCTCTGACTCATCCACATAGATCATATTACTGATGCCACCTACAAAAGGTAAAATACCATTTCTTAATTGGCATAAATTATAGTATAATATCCGCATAATTGAAAAAATCATTGCCAGTAAGGCCGAACAGAAACCCCAATTATTTAAAAAAATAAATTTTTTAAAGAATTATCTTGATTATCTTGCTGTGATGATGTTATTAGAAACGAAATATCAATAATTATTAATCCATAATCGCCATAACCATGATGGAAAGATACTCTTCTTCCTCAGTATGTACGCGTGCAGATTGTGTCTGTGTTCCCTGGTACAGATGATTTTTCACTGCTGTTTACATCATCATCAGGCATTTTAAATCCACTGCAGGATGAAGGCCTCTCCAGCAACTTTCCAGTTCCTTCTGTTTTGTGCAATGGCCATCAATTTACTACCCACAAATTCATGAATTTCATCTGTCCATCTCCGTTTTCCAGGTTTTCTTCTAGTATCTCTTGAGTACCATTCTGTTATCTTCTTAGTCCATCTGTCATCATGTCTTCGAGCTATGTGTCCTGCTCAAGACCATTTCAGTTCTTTAGTTTTGATAAGAAGGTTCTTAACTTGAGTTTGTTGCCTAATCCATGTGTTTCTCTTCTTATCTAATAGTCTGATTTCTACATATTCACTTTAGATAAAGGTGACAGCTGGGTGAACACAGTATTATCAGTAACACGCTTGTTAAAATAATTCCTTATCGTATTCTTAAAAAAATAACTAAATTTCCTGCCATCCAAGAATGCGGCGAAAGAATAATGATCCTGATGGATAGATGGATGTTTACTATCAATCCTTGTATGCATTGGTTTGGATTCGAATACCATAAAGATGGGATAAATTTGCCCTTGTTGTTCTTTCATCACCATGCCCAATTTGACTTGAGTATAGGTGTTTTTTTTGGGGGAAAAATTATGATTTTTCAATCAAGCAAACCAGGAAATGTGACCATAGCTATGTAAGCTTCGTAGGCACTAGGTAGTGTGCCCAATAGATAAAATAATTCAGTCCTGGGTATTTGTGCTAAAATAAGAGATCCGTGATCTATCACAAAACTATCAACAAAACATGTGTACCATCTGCCATAAAAATAGATGAATATATACATGACAAGAAAACTAAAACAAAACGATATTTCATACAAATGTACCTGGTCCAGACATTGAACCAGGTACATTTGTAGGAAATGTACCTGGTCCAATAACATTAACGTGAATAACATTTGCTATATTACATTAAAAAATCAATTTGATGATGGCACGATTGTCAGATTCATGTTGTTCCATAAAATTCATAAATAAGTTTTCAGCGGGGAAAATAGAACATCCAATGATTTTTTTTGTGAGTTCAGAGGGCCAAGTTGTTAAGATCGTATTTTTGGATAATTAAATATCTTCGTTACAAGTGGTTGTTGTAGTAAGGTTTTAGGAGCATCAGCGACCAAGACCATATTGCTCCACTGTTTGTAAATTTCCTGTTTTCTGTGGTCGTCTTTCTGTTTACATCTATACAGATGTAACTGTATAGTACTTGAACATAAATTACATTAATTTTAAATTATATTACACAACTGAACTGAAAACAGGGTGACCAATTTTCTTTTAACGAATTGTAAATAGAAGAGACTTTTTTAAAGTCGCTCCTTTCTCTTTAAATAATATTATTGTTTGTCGGTCAATAACCGAGTTCTGAATGTTTCACTGGGCCGTTTATAAATACTGCCTTTCCTTCAGCTGCGAAGTACAACTGACATGACCTGGTCGCCTCAAGTACAACGCCTCCAAACATTCAATTGACGCCAAGCATTTTATAACTACCACTAAACTCATCACTGGATTAATATATACACCACATTTATAGGATATGTGTCACTGGCATTCCACGACCTTCATTTCAATCATTTCCGACACTTTGTCCTAATCTTCGACAGTTCGCCCTCGTGGGTAGCAGGTAGAATCCCAGACCAGGTGGAAAAGACCCGAGTTTGAATCTCGTCGATGATGTGAGGAATTTTTATGGACCATTTTTCACAACGTGGCCGAGTTATTCGGTCTCAGGCGAGGGTAGCAAGAATTTTTCTCCCGGAAACTCGAGTTTTTCATCCAGCAAACAGAAAATCGAACACAAAACACACGCAATTTAGTATACACAGAGCAATATGGCCTTAGTCATCGATGCTCCTAAAACCCTGCTACAACAACAAGAACTTCAACTTTTTTTTACAAACTTTGACATGTATCAAATTAATCAAAAAAGCGCATATTTCTTTTAAGTGTAAGGATACAAAGATACGTATTTCTTTTATGCATAATGATATAAAGATGCGTATTTCTTTTATATATAATTATATATAAAAGAAATACGCATCTTTATGATGAGATGCATATTTTATGCATTTTTTTTATGAATAGATGCATATTTATTTTACATATACTGTATATATATATATATTAATGATATCAAGACGCATATTTTTCTTATTTTTAATGCTATAAAGAGTTGCACACGCACGAAAAATACCATTTATGTGAATAAAACGTTTTAAATAAAAAAAAAGAAGGTTAAGTAAAAGTAAGAGAAATAAAGTTGAGTTAGCAAATGTCATCTAAAATTAGTTCCAACCCATTTATTCTCCAAACATTGGAATTCTGCTTAAGCCTAAATTCTTAAGTTCTGTTTATATCCATCCTTTAAACACGAAAAAGAGTATGAGTTTCAAATGGAACTCGGGAACACTAAATCATGGAGTGTAACACCCCCGCTCAAAACTAAACTCCTAAACTCCTAACAAGGAACCCCATTTGGATGTATCAGAAAAAAAAGGCATCGAGTGCAATTGAATATCGAGTGAACCGATTGATTTTACGCAAATATCCCTAAGAGAAAGGTACCCACCGAGGGGGTCTTATAAACATGAAACGCATGAAAACGTGCGCGAAATACTGTCCAAATGGGAAAATTCCATTAGCTTTCGTCGAGGAAGGCCAGAAGAGGCCGGACTAAATATAGACACCAGTGGAAGCTCTTTGACGAAGATGTGGGATACCAAAACACATACACCCTATCTAGCCACCCCCACAGTGCGTTATTTAAACAGGCACGAGAAACCGAGAGAAAATACAAAGTGATCGAGAAACTTACGTATCTTCACGAGCAAATATTGGGATTTATATGGGCACCACCACTCATCCACATTAAATTAATAGTCAAGCTTCGCACGGAGTAGCGGAAATCCTTGAGCTGTATACGCCGCTCGTGATTAAACTCCACTCAAGCAATTGGCACGACTGTTCGCGGGGGTGTTGGCACTTTCAGTTCTCGCGAATATAAACCAACGAACCGAGTCGCAGACTTGGTCGTCATGCGTGCTTACAACTCTGCGAGTGAACACGTGCTGCCCCGAAGCCCAAATGTAGCCAAAACGCTTTGCGTGCGTTCGTATGTGTGTGTGTGTGTGTGTGTGTGTGGTTCACAATGAACAACTGACGTCATGACTGTTTCTGTTTCCCCTAAGATATTTTGCAGTCATTCATAGGTAAAGTCACTTTGGTGAAAATGAAAAGGGAAGGAGGGGATTGTTCCCCTTTCTGATCATCCCTCAGTATTTTGTGCATCGCTTGAATTGCGTTATCTTCCTGCACATAATGATTTCCAACTTAAAAACATAGCAATGCAATGCGACGTGTGCTATGTGCCAAAGCAACTAAGTCTATGAGGCGTCAGTGTATTGTAGTTACAGTTGTTTGTATTCTTCGGCATGTTTGCTGGTCGATAAGCCCGAGTTTCGGAGAAATAGAACCATGGAACCCTTCCCAGAGATCCACATTGTGAAAAAAGCCCATAAAAAATTCCCCTGCGTCTGTAAGAGGATTAGAACCAATATAAAGCAAATGACTGATGTCAAGGAAATATAAATTCTTCATTTCTAATTCTCCCTCCCTTAATTTTACTTAAAAACAGATGATCTTTCCAAAAGGTTAATTAGCCATTTTTTTTAAAAAAAGACAGGACTGCTATAACAGCTTCTTTCAGGACTTACTGATCCCTCATCAGTTAGCAGGTGGATTCTAGGGACAACACTCACACAAAATTGTAAGGAAGTTGTTCGATGTGAGATGCCATGATGATTATAAAATCAGTTTTCGAAGTTGTAATATAGCTAAAGTTATTTGTGAAATAGTTCAATACCAGGAAAACTCGTTAAAAAGGCAAGTTTGTTCTGCTGTCAGTATTAAGACTATTGATTTATCCGTTCAGTTTAATAATTTTCATTATTAAAAGTGCTCTTGTAAGAGTTAACCACTAGATTTACCGGTCTAAAATCTGGAACCTCAGCGAAGATTTTTGTAATATTTTTTATATTACCAAAAATTATAACTAAACTTGTTTATTAAGCCTATTTCTATCCACCCATCACAAACGCACAGCATGGATTTATTACATGAGGTCTGTCACCACAAATTTTGACTCTCTCTGTAGCTTTATTGTTGGTAAGGTCTATTGTGGCAATCCAGTTGACGTTATTTATATGGATTTCGCCAAAGCCCTCGACAAAGTGCCACACCATCTACTTCAGGAACTGTAGAAATTGTGTTATTATTCAGAGTTGTCCTTCTGAGTCGTTCTCTCTTCTGTGCGATGTCCCACAAAGTTCTTCCCTCGGTCCTTTCCTTTTCAACATCTTTATTAAGGACTTACAGCCTCTTCAATTTTCAAATTTCACATAAATTTATAAAGAAACACAATTTGAGCGTTGGTGCCTCATCCCTGAACGTGTAACTATACGTAAACAACCCCTGCCTTTTCTGAAATGGCTGAATTCTGTAATAAGGTGATCAAAACCCAATTTTGAACAGGCAATTAAATATTGTTAATTTTTTTTCCAGATTTCTTTGATTTATATCGCTACGTTTTACTTCTCTCTCTCTCTCTGTTTTTCCTTCTCACAGCACGCTACAGATTGCCTACTCCTTAATTGTCTAAAATAAGTTTCATCTAAAGAACGAAATATTATAAGCACTTTTTTGTTTCACAAATTTATTAAAATAACATAAACATGGCCAGATGGAAGGTACAGGAAGCTTGGGAACAAACGGTGTTGGAGCCAGCCTCTTACTACTATTTTGATGAATTGAATTTCTATATATACTCGCCCACCCATCAATAATAATTTATAAATGATAAACATCAAAATTGTAGCGAGTCTTGATTTATTATCATCAGCTTTCTCTTGAGTGACAGATGTGGGCTGCAAAGCTTGCCAACCGGGCATCTCGGGGATGGAGGATGATTGAGATATATAAGACAGTGAAGTAAAATGAACTGAGCAAATTAATGAAGTGGGAGAAAGAAGACCTAGGGGTTAATGAGGCTGTAACCCATGAAAATTTCCCATTGGGATGCTTGTAAATCATTGGAATAAATTGTCTACTACTGTGGTCGAGGCGTAGAGTTTGGTAAAGCTCAAAACGGAACTGGATGGTCAACAGAAAGATATGAGTGATACAGAGTTTTTTTTTTCAGCTACAAATCTTTAAGTTAAAATAAAAGACGAAGACAAATGGTTAATCTTTATTTTCAGAAGTATGATATACAGCGCTTGTTTTTAAATATTTTACACTGCCTTATTCTTCTTAATAACTTTTTCTCATTGTATATGTTTCATGCTTTAATTAAAATTGATCTAAATTTTTTCTCCTTATCTATTTCCGTTTTATCTTCTCCATCTGTTACACAATATTTCATATTCTATTCTTCGCTTTAAAGATTTCATAACATTCGAGTTTTTCTATCAAACCACCACCGATTTCATCCCCTCCTTCCAACCCCCACCGAAGCTAATTTGGTGACACAATCGTTGTCTAACTGCGAACAGAAATTCCTCAGTCGTGTTGCGTACGATTTTTTTATTTTCATCCCTGTCAACTCTTCTCTAAACAATCAACCATTCACAATTTTGACACTGAACAGTCCTCATAAGAAATGTTCAGATCGTGTTTCTTGTTGAGGTTACATTACAGCGCAATAGCTGCGGCGTCACGGTGTATGAAAAGACCTCTTGTCGGCCACCCTCCGTTTTCTCTATAAGGAAACGCAAATAAAACGCGACATTCTCATCTTCCTTCCATGAATATTAATTTCAATAAATCTACAGTTTGCCTTCAAAAAATGGCCACTCCAGTTCGAATTGGAGCGGCCATTTTTATAATTTTTTCCTATTTCTAGAAAACAAAATATATAAAAATGGCCACTCCAATATCTGATTGTCATGCGCAGAGTTATAAATGAATAAATACTGATGGCCACGCGCAGAGAGAGAGAGAGAGAGAGAGAACGAGAGAGAAACGTCATAAATGAATAATCTTCGGCCTTGCATCAGACTAGAGTGTAACCATGGTAACGTAACTATGGCAACATAGAGCAAAAGGATGAAACGTGTATAAAATCCAGTGTAATTGAATGAAATTTAGCATTTGTTTTAAACAAAAAGGCGCCTAGTTATTCGCAATTAGCAAAGCTGCCATTAAATTGATGTTAGAACCAAATTAGTATACTAAATCCACACTCTGTGATTATAATGAGCATTAAACGATGCCACTAACCTCTCTCTCTCTATCTCTCTCTCTCTCTCTCTTAGACTTTCCTGTGTGATTCAACGGACATTTACACGCATGTTGTTTAAAGGAATGTGACCTCACAGATGAGGTCGCATTCCTGTACGTGTATATAAACACCCCAAAGACAGATTTTCATGAAGGGGGTTCCTATGCATAGGGTAATAACTAACGTTTTGGAGAGGAACTGAATAATTAAGGCAAAACAAACAGCCAGCACATGTTACGCAATTGTAATTAGATCAGCGTGTTTTTATTTATACCTACTGAAGGTTCTGTTTTTTTTTTTTTTTTAATACGGTGGGCCTCCTCCACCTTATTTGAAATTAAGCAGCTGTTTTATTTTACCTGTAACCAAGGGAGCTATAGAGAAGGGGTTCAAATGTAAATTGATGAGCCACCAACGTTTTAATTAATTTATTCATTTAAAAACTGCATATTATATTTATGCAGTTTTTAAATAATCTTCAGTGCATGCTGGGAAATAAATCATCGACTTAAATTAAATAATTTATATCTTTTAATGGATATGTGTATTTATTGGCTGTTTTTCAATTATAAAGTGTAACAAAAACAAACCAAAATGGCTTCAATAAAACTAGAACTGTGTTAGTATTACTATTATTGGCAGCATGATGGAAGAAAACAAAGCTTATAAGCTAAAAATATCAACTTCATTTACCAATTCCTTCCAGACATTTAAATTGCTCTTTGGCTGAAAGCAAATTTCTACAATCTATTCGGCAACCATCCTTTTCCAATTTAAATTTATGTCTCTTTGTGCGTGTGTCATCTGAGAGAGAATAAAGATGCTATCATCATTTAGCTTATTTAACAACTCTCTGCCAGCGCAATGGATATCATCATCGTCCTTACCACCTTTTCCACTTGATGGAATAAAGTGGAAAAGGTGTCGCTTTTCAGCCCATCTGCTTAGATAATCCAGATCTTGAAATAGCAATCCCAGATTATTGTCATGAACTATTGTGTCCACCTTTGTATAATCATAAAACTTAGGCATCCAATTTGAAACACCTACATCAATATTATTAATAAATATTATAAATCGTAAGGATCCCAACACCGACTTCTGTGGAACACTACTTTTAAAATTAGTCCATCGCTTTATTCATAATAGTAACTTGCCCCTAATGTCACATTGTTCCAAATTATACAACTATCGTCTCTGTGGTACAGAGTAAAAGGTTGAAATCTAAGTATATGATGTCGAAATTATCCTTTGCGTCCAGTTCCTTTGTAACGATTTCGTAATAGCTAATCACATTCTTCAGGCATGATCTACCCTTAACAAACCCATGCTATAATTGCCGTATGGCTCCACCCCATCAATATGATCCTGCATTGCTTCTTTAACTAAAGAAGGGTGCAGAATCATATTAATATGAAATGGTTAAAGAAGGATGCAGTGGATAACCGAAGATATAATTGGATAGATTCCATAGCTACAAGGTTTTTGTTCACCCTGAGGTGCAGTAGTATCTCTTGCACTGGATCGCTGTTCTTTCCATTATTATAAAAAGTTTTTACTGCCAATCCATATTAGGTAAACTTCTGCTAATTTCGTCTTTAATTTTGCCTCTATTTGTGAAAGTAGATGAAAAATATTTATTTAGTTTGTCAGTTTATTCATCCTCTTACTAATAATGTTAACATATGCAAAGAATTCCTTGCTATGTGTCTTTGAAGTCTTACCCAAAGACTTATCATAATCTTATTAGCTTATTAAACCACATCTATCCTTTCTGTACATATTATAATCTCCATATTTAAATTCTGCATCCCCAACAGCCCTCGTGGATAGAACAGTTGGTAGGATCGCCGTCCTCCCTACACCGGGTAGAAAAGACCTGAGTCCGAATCGCTTCGATGAGAGAAGGAATTTTGATGGGCATTTTTCACAACGTGGTTGAGTTAGTCTGTCTCAGGTGAGGGTATCATGGTTTTTTCTCCCGGAAACATGAGTTTTTCGTCCAGAAAACAGAAAATCGACCACAGACTACACGCAATTTATAGACACGGAACCTTTTAGGAGCACCAACTACTAGTAGTTGATGCTCCTAAAACCCTACAACAACAACAACAACAACAACATTGTACAGTGATAAAGGACAACAAATTATTTTATTTATTTGTGGTTGCAGAGTTTTAGGCACATCAGCTACTTGGGCCGTATTGAGTTGTACATATTATGTCTGTACATTATGTGATCCCTTTGCTGTTCGCTGGAAAAATCCGTTTCCATGCTACCCTAGCCTGAGACCGAATAGCTCAGCCCCTTTGTGAAAAAGACGCACAAAAAATTCCTGATGTCATCGAAGGATTCGAACTCAGGTCTTTTCCACCCGGCGTGGGGAAGCCGGTGAATGTACCAACTGTACTACCCACGAGGGCTCACTGTGAAGAAGCATGGACACTGTTAAGCCAGTCTTGTAAGGTTCGTGTTTAGTGTGGTGTCATTTTTTGTGTTGTATGACTGGCCTCTTAATAAACTGTGAAACGTCTCTGCATTTCGCAATTACCTCGGATCCCCCGGAGATGTATTGGATCGTTCCTGAGGCCAGGTGGCATCGTTCACATGTGCCATCTAACACTCTGGGCACCTTGGCGATGTATTTTCTATAGTTTCTGGTGTTGATTACCTGGTCTTAGGTGGCAAGCATGAATCTTTCAGTCTTGGGGAAGAACGTCCCGCTTGTGAGCCATGCATTGGAAGCAATTTTATCTATGTGATCTTGATGGAAGTCATTGCAGCATCTGCCATGGAGTGTCTTCTTTGCCCATCTTCCTAGCTTCGTTTGTGCCGTCTGGTCGGGAGGGTACTCCTTGCTTAAGTTGAGAGGGGTATGTTACTTGTCATACTGCTTATGGCTTTGTAAAGTGCTGCTGAGTTTTTCTGGAAGTAAACCTCCAGGTTATCAATCGCTGTTTTCTGTTGCTCGATGAGGTCTCTCAGGCCCCTCCCTCTTTCCGAGCTATTGTCAGTATCTCCATGGCACTTCGGGTGGTGTTGTAGGTTCTTCGTCATCATTGTCCTCGTCTTTCTCATGATATCTTCCAGATCGGTGTTAATCCAATCTATAACCCCGAAGGAGTATGTTAGCACTGGGAATGCATAAGTGTTTATGGCTTTAACTGTTTCGTCCGTTCAGCTTTAATTTGATCAGGCTTCTGAGGGTATGATGGTATTTTCGGTCAGGCAGGCCTTGATTTCCTTGTGCTGTAACTGCTGAGCCTGCATCATCCCCAAATATTTGTAGGTCTCTTCCTCTATCATGGTTTCGACTCTTTACCAGTCTCCAGCTGGTAGTTTCGGCCCACTAACTTCTCCGGATGCAATCCGTGGGTCTTGCTTTTGTCTAGACAAAATTCCATCCTGATATCATTTCTGAATTCTTCGGTGATCCGGAGTAGTTACTGGAGTTGCTTCTCGGTTGGCGGGTAGAGCTTAATGTCATCCATGTACATCAGGTGGGTGAAGGTGTACAGATTCTTTTTTCCTTCTTTGAGTTTAAATCCATACTTGCTACTGTTGAGCATGGTAGATAGCGGGTTGAGTGCCACACAGAACCACAGTGGCTCAGGTCATCTCCCTGAAAGGTTCCTCCCCTGATGGGATCAGTCTGGTTGTGATGTTCTCGACGACCTTAATGGTGGTGCTCCATTTCCCCATCGTTGCTTCTAGAGAAGTTTGCCACTGTCGGATTGACTTTGTAGATCTTCAGCGTCTATATTAGCCAGCTATGACGCATGGAGTGGAAGGCCTTCCGGTAATCGATGTAGGCCGTGTACAGTTTTCGGCGCTTCTTGTAGGCTTGCTTGCTCCTTGCACCCTTTCTGCTTGTTTGGCCATTATGTTCTGGCTCTCCAATTGGTCTGATATCTTCTTGGTTATGCAGCTGGTCAGGATCTTGTGCATCATTGGGAGACAAGCAATTGGCCTGTATTTCGTCGAGTTTCTTGTATCTTGGTCTTTATGGAGTTCACATATGTGAAGACATATGTGATTTCTTGAGTGAGAAATTTCTGGATTGTCTCTGGGTGCCTTATCATTACGGGTGAACTGCTCTGCTAGGTGCTTGTGTGTGCAAGTGAGCTTCTTGTACCAGTAGTTGTGGACGTCATCTATTCCTGGAGTTCGTCAGTTGTGGCACTTTCTGATCTGTTACTTCCTCCTGAATCTCCCACTTTCTCATCTCTTGTACGTCCTTGGTTTTCTTCCTTTATATTTCTATCCAGGGGGCTCGACTATTGTCTTACTTCACTGCTCCATATGATCCCACAGAACTCATTGATCGTCTTCTGCACTGGTGGTCCGTTTCCATCTTTCCCGTCTTCTCCGAGACTGTTGTAGAAGGCTCTTTGGTCCTCATCGAAGATTCAGTTGCTTATTTTCCTCTGGGAGCTCTCTTTGTATCGGCGTAGTCTCTTGCTGAATGCCAAAAGGTTCTGCTTCAGTGTGTCCAAGTTCTCCTATTCTCTGATTTTTGGTTTCGTGTTTGCTGTCGACGCTGTCTCTCTTCACTTTTCCATCAATTTCTTACTTCTATCACCCCATTGGTATTGGGTCAATTCGCCTATCTTCACTCTTAATTCTGCTAAAGTCTCCTTTCCCATGCTGGCAGTTCTTTTTTTTTTTTCGGTTCTTCTGCTACTGGTCTCGTTTCTCTTCCGTTCATCCTAGTAGCTGTTATGGCAGCACAGCGTAACGCTCTGCGCATGATCTTCAGTGTTGCACGATTGTTGTAGAGGTAATGTGGTATTATTTGCTGTTTGAGGTGATCTGTGACTCTCCACAGGTTTCTATTGAGTCTCTGCTTCGGTATCATATGAGTCTTTGTGGAGTCTATTCCTTCGAATTCTGTTAAGGCCTTCTTCAACTCTTCTTCTGTTCTGGATATCATGACCTTGTCTCTTTCCCCTTCAGCTGCTGTGGGTTGTATTTCTTCTTGTTTTTCCCCACCTGGTTCCGTGTTGTCCATATTCTTCGTTCTTTGCAGTTGATCGCTCACGTCCTACTTGATTTTTTCCAAGACTGCAGGAGCCATCAGGTTATTTGCGACGATGGTCCTTCTCTGGCCCACTGTTCGATGACCTGACAATCCGCCACTATCTACATCAGCCGTCACTTCGACCTTGGGGGAAGGTAGTCCCGCTGAAACGACTTTCGCGATGGTTATCTATTTATTTTTAATTATTATTATTATTCTAATTTATTACTATTATTATACCGGTGTCATCAGGCTTGGAGTCCAGTGTCTTAACCTATAAAATATAATAGTAATAAATTAACTTAATTCTTGTACTCGATTAGAAAATTTTCAAATCTCATTGAGGCACGTTTTGAACTACAGAAATCAAAGTAGATGTTTCTTAAGCAAATTACAGAAGACGCATTGTTATTTGAGCTTTATTTTTTCAATAAAGAAACTAAAGTGCTGTCGTACAACCTCCATCATTTACTCCATACTGCAATGAATGTGGGACAGACAAATACAGATCTTTTACACAAACACTACTATTTGATGACACTCATTTTCGAGCACTGTGAAATGAATAAGACATACCAACACGCTACAACACATAAAAGTGTATCACACATGCACATTAACAATAATTGTGTACAAATGACAGCCACATACTCTTTTTATACATACACACAGCCCGAATATTTAATGCGACATGTACCTAATGGTTCATGACTGCTATGATACAAAGATGGCACAGCGAATTCACTTATCTCAAGCAAGAGTGTTCTGGTGTACAGAAGTCCACATGAGCAGGCTATGAATACGTAACAATTGAAATATTTTTTTTTGCGTACAATAGGTAACAATGAATTTTGGGGAAACATATATAACAATTTGTTGGATACATACATAACAATCGATCTTCTGGTCACATACATAACAATGCTTTCTTGCGTACATATATAACAATGAAATTTTTGCGTACATGCATAACAGTCTGATTTTTTTTCCCTCGTACGTAAGTAACAATGAAACGTTTGTGTACATTAATAACAGTGTATTTTTACGTACATTCTCGATAATAAAAATTGTCATTTTAAGAATGGCTATTTTTATTACTGTGCATATCGTAAAACTTTTTGCTTACATAAATAGATAGTATATGTACAGGTGAAAGATAATTCTGACATGTAAAAGACAGTTCTGGTTATATTTTCCAGTTAATGTCATGTACATGTGTAAGATCTTCTATAATGAATAGTTTAATTCCACTTTTATAAATAAACCCTCTAAGAAAATAAAGTTTAGCAATTTTTACAGTTCGGTTGAATTTCATTATTTTGAGCATTATAATTCAGTGTACTATCTTGGACTAATAAAGGCCTTTTCTTTCTTTTTTTTTTTTCTTTTTTTTCGAATCTAGCTAATATGTGGCTACTAAATCTATTATACATTCACAGTATATAGGTCTTTGTACATCTTTAATACATACCTGTACACTCGCACTCGAACATACAAGGAAAAAATAATATTTTCTTAGCAATCTGAATACAATGCTTGATTATTTATTTTTTATTTTTTTTTTCTAACATTTAAATGCATTTTGAAGTACGATGATGCAACGTGCTGAAATACAGACTGGAAATGACATTAATTTTCACGTAAATATTTCAGTTATATTTAGTGCACAGGGCCATACCGAGGGAGGGAGAATCATAATATATTTTTTCTTTCCACTTTCAACCTTTGTGGCCCTGTCATTTAGATGTTACAAAGACACTATGGATTTATATATACATGCGTACAATTTCATTTTAACAAGCTTTGTTATGATACTTGTCACTAGATGGCACCACAATCTTTCTCGTTGTATACATATAAGATTTGCTAGACCACATTTGGAGTGCGCGGATGCAACAAAAATTGATTTAGTTTTATAAATTATAATACGTTTTATAAGCAAATAAAGTTTTTATATCAATATCTTCTCTTACATTAAAAATTACTTTCTGTAAATGAATAATACGACCTGGGATAAAAAAAAAAATTATCAGAGAAATTTTGAAAAATACAATATGGATCAACATTTGCTGTGCTGTAGATTTTGAAGAAGTCATTACTATTATTTAAAGTATAAACCGTTATAAAAATGAGGAATATATCTGCAAATTGAAAGAAGTAGCTGAATTTTTTGAAAATAAAAATAAAAATTTATTATAATTTGTATTAAATGTATATTTTATTACAGTTGTTATAAATAACAACTGCTTAATAACTTCATTTATTATTCCGAGGTTCTCAAATTGTGCAATACCGAGACAACTCGTTCTAAAGGTTGAACGTGAGCCATTGCCATTTCAGAAAAAGAATTATTTTCTAATACAGTACAAATACTGCATGGAGCAGTATTTGTACAGTACTCTGAATTACTTAATAGTATATGTATTTATGTATTTAGATGAATTTAAATAATTCTAATGCATTTAGAGTAAACTTAGCATTCTTTACTAGGCCATGATTTTTTACTCTAAAAGTATGTTAATGTTTAATTATAAATATGAATCTTGTCATTAGAATTTAATATTATTCCTGTGTAAGAAGTAACCTTACTCATAAATGATAATGAATTTATTTTCTGGATTAAACTGTAAAGTTGAAAGTTTCTTTGCTCTTATTTTCAAACATCAACGTTTAATTTGCTCTTAAAAATTTCCAAAGCAATTATCTCAAACGCTTATAGATCTATAGCACAGCAAAATGCCAAATTATGTTTTCAATTACTAATAATAAAACTATGTAATTTAATATTTACTGTAAAATACACTACATATATTAAAACTATTCACAGGTAACTCATTTTTCTATACATTGGATAACTATCGCTTATTATGAAAACGAAACAAACACAAAAACGTGAAATATAAAAGGACACAGACATGTATTTATACACACAATATTTAAAACAGTCAGCATAATATGTAGTTACATTGAGAAGAGAATATGCAAATGTTGCTATGGTTAGCCATGGATGCAAGTATGTACATTACGTATAAGGTCCACAAGCTAGATAAGAACTGGATTTAAGCAATCATTCCAATAACCTCTCTCATTTCTAACCATCTCCAATGCTAATATAAACAATTTCACATATATACAAATGCTTATTACAATAAAATATATTACAACAGACATAGTATCGATGAAAAATATTTAATGAAATATGAAAATTATATATACAAGTTTTGCTTAACTGTAATTCAACTTACTGTGTATACTTCATTACACATGTATTATTTAAAATTAGTTTACAATTATTATATTATAATATGGTGTAAAAATAAAAAACTTAATTTCTAGTGTGTCTATTATTAAATGATAATTATTAATAAATAAATAATGAAAAATAAAATAATAATCGTTATTATTTTAAATAATAATAGCAAAATTATTTTTATTAATTATTATAATTAAAATTAGTATTCTATTTTTAAATTATAATTATTCGCTTTAGTTTTGATTAAAATTAATATGATAATTTTCAAAATATGTGTAAATAAGTGTATGTAACAGATAATGATAAAAGAAATAAAAACTTTTAACATCTGATTACATTTTAAAATACTGAATACTCGAAGTAACATTTATAAGTTTATTATATATAAACAGTGTATATTTTCTCTCTGTTAGAATTGTATTAAATGCACAATACTTCATAGGCAAGATCCTTCAGATCCTTAAGATGCTCATAGCTAGGAAATTCCAAGCAAAACATATGGTTAGAAATTTACTAAAATGTATTCTGTAGCAAAATGTTCAATCTGGTTTTTAAGTACAGTATTTAAAAATAGCACTGAATAGTAAAATTTGAACGAACTGCCGTTAATGGACTGTTTGGAAGTACCAGCTTAAGTAACGGTGTGAATTTAAGGATTAAATTCTTATTATATACGATGATTTTTAATACGATTCATCTAATATGATTTTTTGCAGGTATTTTAGCTCCATTGGTATATTAATACAAGTTACTTGGCATTAAACATTATAGCATATTTGGTTTCCGATTAAGTTAGTAGATAATACATTAATTTAAATTAGTTTTATTCTCTTATATTTAAAATAAAACATTAAAATTGTAAATTAAATTCATTTCATATAAATCCTTAAATTAATCGAAACATAATATTTAATATTTCTGTCTCTGAAATTTATAGATCATAATTTAAAAGTTATATATTAATAAATATAAATTATAATCATAATATTTAATATTTAATTATAATATATAAATATTAAAATTATAAATTTAAATTTTAATATTTATTTGTTATAATAATTATAATGAAATTAATTATAATTTATATTTATTAATATATAAGTGTGGATGTGCTGACTTTAGATGTGATCATAAAGGTTTGTTGGTAGTATATGACTTTGATAATTTTTAAATTATAATTTATAAATTTCACAGACAAAAAAATTAAATATTGTGTTTCGTTTAAGTATTTACATGAAATAAATTTAATTTACAATTTTAATCTTTTATTTTAATTACAAGCAAATAAAAATACATTAAATTAACGCATAACCTACTGACTTAATTGGATATTTTTATTCACTTATATTTAAATTGAAAGATTAAAATTGTAAATTAAATTCACGTCATATATATACTTAAATTAAACGAAACACAATATTTAATATTTTTGTCTGTGAAATTTTTAAATTATAATTTAAAATTTATATATTAATA
Source organism: Mastigoproctus giganteus (assembly GCF_048544385.1). NCBI lineage: Eukaryota > Metazoa > Arthropoda > Arachnida > Uropygi > Thelyphonidae > Mastigoproctus > Mastigoproctus giganteus. The sequence continues at coordinate 195,521,003 of NC_143582.1, read as the reverse complement.
AATATAAATTACAATTAATTATATTTAATTTAATTATAACAAATAAATATTAAAATATAAATTTATATTTATGTTTATATTTTTATTTATTATATTTATGATTATTAGTATAAATAAAAAATATATTAATGATAAAATAAATAAATTTAGTCAAATTATTCCAGTTATGAATCATTGTATTGAATAGCATATATGAATTCTGATGTATGCCATTCAAGTTATATTTTTAGTCATACTATACTCTTAATCCCATTGTTCATTTGAATAATATATCAAGTAATAATTTATTCAAAGAACTATCAAATACTTATTCAACCATTGAATGAAAAAGAAATCATTAAAATGCTATCATTAAATATTTATAGATATTTAATCTTCCAAGAAAATTTAATGAAAAAAGAAAATTCTGAAGTCTGAGAAATATGTAATTTAAATTATTATTAAAATTCATAATCTTTATCTATCTTTTAATTCTGACATATTCACACCTGAGCTTCACCTTTGCTCATTAAAGATCGTCCACTTCTTCAATAATATTTATTCCTTAAAAAGATTTTTTCTACATACTATAGTCATTTTGAAAATATATGAAAGAAGAGTTCAGTCATATACAACCCCATAATCCCAAATCCCTTAAACTACTTCAACCATTTCATGCCAAATGAACATCATATAAATTGTTCTATTATCTTCATATAAAGCTCTTATTATAATATTCTATATCCATCTAAATCACTACACGTGAACTATTTTATATGGTGTAAAATGTTTCTCGAACTTAACATTCTTAAGATTCCAGATGAGTCCAAAATAGTTTATAACTACAGTTATAAACTCTAGCCCATGGTCATTTTAATGTTATTTATAAAAACAGACAAAATAATGAGAACAAAATCGGACATGAACCCACTGTTCAAAAGTATTTTCGAAATTCTTTCACATTTTAGTTTGTAATAGCTACACAAGAGAGCAGCACTGAATGTCTCAATTACATATTAGTGGATGTGTTTATTTGAATGAGAGCATGTAATGGAAAACACTGAGAGGAATTTTAAAAATGTGTGCATAACAGTTGGATTAATAAACAACGAAATATTCCCTGTTGGATAACTATTATATAATAAAATATAACATCATTGATTAACATAAATAGAATATCAAAAAATGAACAAAGTGAAACCAACAGAATTACTCTGCAGTTGGCTAAAAATATCAAACCAAACAATGCAACATTGAACATGGAATGTCTTTCTGGTATAATTTTCATTAAATGAATAATAAATTATATAAAAATAATTAATATTAACATTAATAACCTTAGAATATAATAATATTATTAATTAACATGAAAATTAATATTAACGATGAAAATGAAAATTTAATGTTAATATTAATAATATTGGAATATAATAATATTATTAATTAACATTAAAATTAATATTAATAATATCAATTATTAATAATAATAAATATTATTAATTTAATAATACAAATAATTATATTTATATTATTAAATTATATTAAATTACATAACTATAAAAATGCTTATTCTATTAAAATTTTATTATAAATTTCTAAAAATATATGTAAAAAACCTAAAATAAATAATCCTAAATATTTTATCATAAATGTTTCAACACCAACAAATACAATTAAATACTGCATTATATTATACTAAGGTTATAATATTTATGTAAAATAATAAAAAAAACCAAATTATGTTAAATAAAATTAAAATAGCATACTAAACAAGAATTTTATGGGAAATTTGTATGATTGTATGAATTAACTATATACAGAAATTAATTATGTATTATGTTCATGACCGGCTTTAAAAATATTCGTGGAAGTAAAATGTACATAGTAATAACAATAATGAATAGAGTTAATTAAATATAATTTATTTAAAATTTGAGATGTTTAAAATACTCGTAATTGTAATAAAAATCATGTGCACATCTTCGGATATCAATGAGCAGCATAACTACTATTTCATCGTGATTAACATCTGGTAACAATACACAAACAGATTCTATTAAAGTCAAACTAGAGTATCCATCATTATACTCTGTGATTAACACGAATATAATATGTAAAAATAGAGTAATGATGCCAGATTGTTAGGAAACTAGATATAATGAAACTTGATTCCAATCACTGATGTACACCATTAAAACTATCTACTGTGGTCTCTTTTTAACATAAATACGGTGTAATTAGAGCTATCAATGAAATGACAGGGGTTGTAGGCTTCCAGGTGGCTTAAATGTTTATTTACAGTTCGCAATCTATTGGTGTAATCTCATATAAACAAAATGATGTTGTTTGGAAGCCTGGATACAACGAAAAATACAAGTTATCTCACACACACACACACACATGCTCTTTCTTCTTCACACCACATACACACTTTTTCTACCTCTTTTTCATACACATACACTCTTTCTATCTCTCTCTCTCTCTCTTTCATACACATCAACGGACAATCACGATTTGTAAAATAATGGGGGTGTAAGAATTGTGAATTTACTGCCCATTCTGTGTCAATGAAGTCTATCAAAACAGGAAAGCACCTACAACCTTTTTTTTTTTTTTTTTTTTTTTTGCTTTTAAATAGCGGTCTCAAATGTGTAGGTTACGTTAAAAGAGGGATTGTCAAACGAATTTTTTCGAAGATCCTCTGAGCCATCATCTGTTGGATCTCCAGTTTTGAAATCTGAAAGTTTCTGAGCTGGACCCCATTCTTCAGTTGGTTGCATCAGAATAACAAATCTCTGTAAAATGATAAAATAAGAGTAAATGATTATTTTGGTATATAGAGAAAATTAAAGGGGTGTTTTTAGTCCTTCATTAAACTATTAGATATCGAACTTCATTATCATGAAGTTTTATTTCATTTAAAGAATAGATGCAAATCCAGCATTCCTAGTAAATTGTTATACATAAATTGGCCGAACAAATTATGTTAATTTGTTATAATAATAGAATAGAAATGTGTATGCCAACTTACCTCACACAGAGGGCGTTTTGTAAGTGAGCAGAACTTCCATATTGAAACAGATATTATTACTGCCACAGGAAGCATGGCTACGACCCATCCTACAGCATTAGCCCAAGTGGGATAAATATAATTGCCACTTCTTGCAGGAGTGTATTCGATCCAATTGAAGAACAAGATAAACTGTATGGAGATGAAAATAAGTTTTGGTATAAAATTATTACATTATCTTATTATGGTTAGAATTTTAAACTTCTTGTACGAGATATTAAAACTCCTTTAATTCGAAAGTCGACTTACCAGAAGGGTAGCTGGAGTGAATACTTTCCACATTATGGTCCAGAAAACAGTCCACAAATAAGATCTAGAGCCAATCATCTTTTCCACATCACGAAGAAATCTATCAGCTCCTGCAATAGAGAGTAACTATATTTGTAGTAAATAAAAGTAAATCTTAATCCATTTTTAATAATGAACAAAATAATAATAACTCATTTTAATAATATGTACACTGGAATCCCGTGTGGAGCAATTCTTAACCATAAGGTGTGGCAGTAAAGTCCCAGGAATGATTTTATAAATTAAAATTAAACGGGCTTTTGTTTGTTCCCCATTAAAAGTAGGTTCCGTAGGAAACTCTACACTAAATTATCTTTTACCCTGTTGATTGGAAGCCTTTCGAATTCGTTTAATACTTGGGAATAGAAAGAAGTGAGACGGAGCCAAATTGGGAAGTAGGGAGCACGTTGCACTTGAAGAACCCCTTTTACGGATGAACTCTCCATCATGGGATTTATATGCTGTCATGCCAACTCCTTCTGGGGGCAAGATTGATACCTGTCATGTGGGCTTCATATGGAACTCCCATGACTTTCCCCACTCCTCCTTGTTTCCATCTCTAGCAGGCCCCCTTTTCCGTGGCCTGCTCTTATTAAACTACATTCTGACACACCTTTCTTTGCTATTTCCTTACTCACTCCTTATAAATAGTTTTTTTTTTTTTTTTTTTTTTGGACTTTGTCAGAAAGCTCAGGCGACCCTGGAGGAGGCTAGCCAGAATATAATGGACAGCCTGGCTCACCTCCCAGCGATGGTGGCAGGCAACGTAGGTTCCTACTAGGGGGCCTGCGGCCAAGTAGCTTGATTGATTGATTGATTGATTTGGTAGTTGTTGGCGCATCGGCTTCTGTGGCCATATTGCACCTCCCAAGGTTTTTGCAGTACTTTGATCCGAGCCCGAGGCGGGAATCGAACCCGCGACCTTTGGGTTGCCGGGCAGGTACTTAACCCACTCGGCTCGCCCGGTCGGCGGCCAAGTAGCCAGAGACACAACAACAGAACATACTACTCTGACACAAACCAGACATTACACCTTTTCTGGCTTTTAGAGAGGTTCTGCTCCTCTCTAAAAAGTACCATGGCGCAGATGTGGGAAACCACCAGTGGCGTCTTTCACGAAACTCTATGCCTATGAGGACCAGACCTTCAGAGTTAATGTTAACATCAGATTCGTTGACGTTCATCAGCACAAGAAAACAGTACGAAAAACGATCATCATAATTGTTCATGATGATCTATGTCATCTACATTTTTTGCTGTTGAAGACCAAGAATGCTAACTATATGTATGCTGGAAGATTAGACGTTCATTTTACACGGATAACGTCTGTTATGAATTTCTCCATATTCTTGTCTTTTAGTGAATAAAAATTCAATAACATCATGCGGATCCGTTTAGGAGATACGGTCTATTTGAAATGTCTTAAATAAACTAATTCTTCTGTAGATTCGACTGGAGGGTGACACCAACGCTAAGACAGTGGAAACAGTGGAAAGTGAAAAAAGTGGACAGTGGAAAAGATCGTGTGGTCTGACGAGTCTTAATTTACACTTTTTTTTTTTACACCAATGGTAGGGTGAAAGTGTAGCTGGAACCTCATTAAGCCGTGCACCCAGACAGTCTTTTGTTCACCATTCAAGATGCTAGAGGTGATATCATAGGATGTGGTTTGTTCTGTTGGTAAGGACTGGCTCCGCTCATACCATTAGAAAGTCTTGCTATCTCCATGAACAGTTTTATGAAGTATCGGACCAGCTTCCTCCTGCAGTGTTTCATTTTAACTTGGAATGCGATGGATTCTTTCAAGAAAACAACGCAGCTATTCACCGTACAAATTAAAACGTATAAAAAAAATAAGAATTATTAGACATGTATGTACTGTGAATAAATACTTTACTAGGTATGCATTTGATTACTTTTTTTAAGTATTCAGAATTGTTTTTTTTTTTTTGGCAACTTAATTTATATTTTAAAAAAACCCTTCAGTTGAGTTTCTCAGTGAATTGACAAGAATTAAGTTATTTTGTGCTTATGAATGACAGCAGTTCTGTATCTTTTAAAATCTGATGAGCTCTCACTCATTCAGAGTGGAAGATAACGGGATCTTTAGGGGGGATAGAGAGGGGGGATCCGATAGAAAAGGTCCCAAATCCCGACTGAAAGCTTCCCACTTCCATCAGTATCGGTAAGGAGGACCAGATGGATTAAACCTTAATTCTTTTACCTGGCCCTCTGAATTAACGGCAGTGCAAAAAACCGGACAGTTTCGTACGCTAGAGCAGTGGTAATTTGCATCTGGTCGTGCAGTCAAAGTGATAAGTAGCAGTTATGGGACGTAGTAAAGATATCACGGAGTTTCATGATTGGAGGAGCTCGTGCTTCGAGTGCTTCCCTATCGGAAACGGCACGTCTTGTCGGTTGCTCACAGCTCACTGTAGTTAAGATGCACAAAGAATGGTGTCGAACAGGTCAAACCATCTGTCGCCGACAAAAATCTAAAGGATTAAGAAAGGTAGATGTTCATGGTGAGCGAAAGGTGCAGCGCGTTGTATGGGCTAAACGGCAAGTCACTATGCGACAGTTGACATCACAATACAATATGAAGAATGAAAGAACACTGTCCCAAATGACAATGCGCCACATACTCAGACGCATAAGGCTCCACAACAGACGACCCAGGAGACTCCCTCTCCTCACTGCTGATCATCGTCGACGGCGAATGCTGTGGTGTCAACAATACCCTAGTTGAACACTGGAAATGAGTGTGCTGATCGGAGGAATCCAAATACCTGATACAACACGCCGAAGGACGCTTCCGTGTGTGGAGGAAGCAACACGAGTCCAGGAGCCCATAGTGCATGGTGCCCACTGTTCAGGCAGGTGGCGGTGGTTGCTTAACATGGGCATGTTTTTCTGTCAAGAACTAGGACCCCTAGTGCGTATGGGTCAAAGTTTCACTGGTGAGGTCGGCCGGCAGTTCTTAGGAGACCGTGTGCACCCTGCCATGTTGCATTTTTTTCAGTACAAAAAGGGATCTTTCAAGATGATAATGCGCCATGTGATCGGGTCCGCACTGTAGTTAACACAGCGAAGATATCACCCATCTTGATTGGCCTTCAAATTCACCTGATCTCAATCCAACTGAACACTTATAGAATGTTTTTGAATGGGAAGACGTATGGATAAGCAACTGCAATCTGTTCCCACACTGTGGAAAGCCTTTTTTGCTGGCAGAGTGGCTGCAGACCTCTACGTACGTCTTCATACATCTAGTGGCTGTTGTCCTTAAGGACAGTAGACTAATACGGTATTGACGTAGCCAAGTGGTCAGGAGCGCGAGTGCAGTGGCACAAGCCTTTGAATGGACCGGGGTTCAAGCCCATGACTACTAAATACGATTAACATTTGTATTGAATTGATTTATTGTAAACTCCACTGACTTGGTGGTCGTGGCAGAGTATAAACAAGAACTTTTATTAGGTAGATGGGCATAATTCAGTGATCACTTAGCGTATATTTAAGTGTGAAATCTAATCTGTATTAGCTTTTATTTTCCACTACCCTGTCCATCGTTTCCCAATTTTCTACTTCTCAGAAAACAAATTAAATAACGGAAGTAATACACGAGAATAACCTCACTTAAGCCCGCTTAAAAGGCAATTGGCTCTAAAGATATTTCTTTAAACCACGCAGAGAGAGAATGAACGGCCAAGAATATTTGGGAAGGAAAAAAATGAAAAGTCCAGCGAGGCAGAAGAGGAAACAGAGCCAAACATAATGTCAAGACTATCACGTACTTGGGTAACTGTTAATTAAATCCGGAGTGAAAGTTATTGTCGTAGTTTCGTTAGCTCACACTAATGTTTAATTAGATAATTAAATAGGATCTTATTTATTGGTACTCAGATGTTTTCAGTAACAGCAATTAGCTACTTGATGGTGTCATTTATTGATCTCCTACCCACCATCTTGTTTCCAAGCATTAAATTGGGTGGTAAATACGGGTTAACACAGCTGTGTTTCAGTGAGATGGAAAATAACCTTATTTAGATGCCTAGATTTTTTTTTTTTTTTTTTTTTTCAGTAAGAAAACAAGAATAAATTTGATATCCATGGATATAATGATCCACGAACTACTTACCATAATGCCAGGATATTAAGACACACTCGGAAATAGCAATGAGCAGTACTGAGAAATTTGCCGCATATTTGTCGAACAGCTGCAGCCAAAAAACTCCGGCCTAAATGAGAGAGTTAAGTATTATTTTTCTAAAAATTCAATAAATAAATCATTATATATTTTTCTGCTATTTTTTTTTTTAAATGTACGTAAATTGGCTTTATAAAAACACTTTTCATTACAATAAATTTCTACTTTTTGTATATTATTCAATACATTATAAAATATCATAAAACAGAATATATTACTATGTATATTATAACTATATTAATAGATAATTAATATTTAATTAAATATATTTAATTTCTCCCTAATCTTAAAAATGTCACTAAAAATAAAACCGTTGTATCTGCCATCTAACGACAAAAATGTAAATTATGAAACAGAGCATGATTTTAGTTCGTTTGCAAATAAAAATTGGATAAATAATTTCGCTTATAGAGCTATAAAGTCCATAATTTATCTAAATTATACATCTATATTATTATATATGAATTAATAAGCGACAATATTATGTAATAACAATAATATATTCATTAAAATATTACAAATATTATATATTTTTTATTTTAATTTCAAGTAGATGGCGCATTTTGCAATCCAATAAAACATTGTTGGACGCGCTTGTTTTCTTGCATCATTTTGAAAATACTATTAATAATAATAATACTAAAGACCATAATTTTCATAAATTATACATTTTTTTCAATGTACATAAATTAATAAGCAACAATAGCATTTTTTAATAATAATAATATATTGATTAAAAGATTACAAATATTATATATATTTTTTATTTTCATTTCCGGTAGATGGCGCTTTTTACAATCCAGTAAAAAAACGTTGCGTGTGTTCGTTTTCTTGCATCATTTTGCCAATACTGGTAATATTAATACTAGTATTAAATATTATAATCACCTTACTCACCCTAGTAGTAAATATCAATCCTCCTGCATATCCTATAATGCACGTGATTAGTACTACGAAAAATTTACGTTCTCTCAATAGTGGAAATCTGTCTAAAATGGCAGTGGTAACAGTCTCCAACAAAGCAAACTAAAAGTGAAAAGAAGAATAAAATATAGACATTTAAAAAATATTTCGTAGTTCATAGCTTGCCCATAATTATTTCTTATTTATGAGGGCAGTTAATACTCAGATAATGCTGAAATATTTAATTTTTTGTATAATAATATATTACTTATATATACTTAATAATATATTGCTGCCTGTAATATATTATTAAATATACTGGACTCAAAAGAGATGAAATTTAACTTAGAAAAACTTGTTTTTTTATAGGACAAACTTCTATAGTTGAAATAAAATCCGATAGATAGCGCCACTTACCTGGCTGTCTAAACCTAATGTCAATAGCATGAAAAAAAATAGAAATGCCCATAAAGGTGCTATAGGAAGTCTTGCAACTACTTCTGGATAAACCACGAACGCTAATCCAGCTCCTTGGTCGACCACACGCCCAACATCGGTATTGAGCTCATGAGCCAGATAACCAATTACAGAAAATATAACAAAACCAGCAAAGATGCTGGTGAGAACGTTACTCACAGAAACGATGAGAGCATCCCTAAATAAAAGGGAGAAGGAGAAATAAATATAAATATACAGTAGGTAACCACTGATGATTTAAAATTCATTAATAAATAATGTGTTTATTAGCTATAATAACATTCTAAAGATTTTTAATAATTGATTTTTAAAAAAAATTAAATAATTTGTTCAGTCCTGTGAATTAATCAATATAAAAACATTTTAAATAAATATTTTTTTACTTTTCATATAAAGATAAAAACTATACTCACTTATAGCAATTATTATGAAATTTATTATACGATGATAACGTAATTAAGCCTCCCCAGGCAGGACTGAGAGCAAAAAATATTTGCACGGCGGCATCTCCCCAAACCTTATAAAAGAAATTAAATATATTTAATAAATAAAAAATAATAATTTTCACTTTAAAGAATAAATTAACACAGCATAACTTGTACCAATTTTTCACTTCACATAACTTGTCCTTAAAAAGAATAAAATAATACAAAAATTACTTTAAATATACCAATATATATTTAAATTTAATTACACTGAAATAATATTATCTTATATTAATAAATAATCTGTGTAAAATATTGTAATTAATTAATCTACTAGAATAAATAATAATTTTAAAGGTTGGTGCAGGTAAAACACAGAGAATTCATAATTTTACTATTGTGATTTCGTAGACGGAATAAATAATACGCAACTTCCTTTAAGTTTCTGATTGGTTAGTCTATTTTTCTCAGTTACGCATGCGTCATTATCCTCTTCCTCTTCCTGTCAGATTATGGGAATGGTATGTAATGGATTGGTAGTTTATCTAAAGAATTTTATGCCAACTATTATGTTGTTTATATTTTTTATTTTAAATAAATAATATTGAATTTTAAATGAGCATCTTTATTAATTTATGATAATCATTAATATTATCATTAATTGGTTTAACAAAAAATAGAATTTATAAATTCTATTTTTTGTTTAATGATCATTAAGGGGGGAACCTTTGCTGATAATCTGATTAGCTATTATGGCATAGCCACAAAGAAGCTGGGTGGAAAATTTGGGGCCAGTTAAAGGGAAATTTAAGATGTAGGAGACAAAGAGTGATTATTAATGACCACTGCCCTTCATGGCCTAATGTTTATACTGGATTTCCTCAAGGTTCAGTACTGGGTCCGTTTTGTTTTCAATGTTTATTAATACAGGCATATCAAGGTTATTGTCTAAGTTTAATATCTATCCTCATATGTGCGAAGTGAGAACATTTCTTATCTGCGCTTCCAACATATTGCCTACTGATTCCTCCAATGAGTCCCATCAATAAACATAATATCCAGTGCTTCAGCTAAAATATATGGTGTATGTATGAAAAAAAGAGTTGGATTTCTATGGATCCGATTTTAATCAAATTACAGAAGGCTCGACAAGGAAGTACACACAAAATATGTAAACTGGTGTCAAAGTAAGCCAGAATAACCTCAATATCTTTTTATACTTATTTTACACATTTTAGAGTAATATTTAACTTCTACAATACCTGTGCAGTTGCGAGTCGACTCCATTCTGGGGTGACGTAGAAGAGAATCCCTTCTTTAGCACCAGGCAATGTAACCCCCCTAAAGAATAGAATCACCAATACAAGGTAGGGGAAAAGGGCGGTAAAATACACCACCTGAAAGAGTAAAACGAAGTCCAATAAAACAGCCAACTAAAAGTAAATTATATTATCGTCAGGGACGGAGAAAAGTAATGTTTAAATATGCTGATATAATCAAAATATCTAAATAAATAAAATTTTGGTCCAACATTACGTGAGACACACTTAATTTATTTAATTAAATAATGATAATAAAGTTCTCTTTAATTAATTAATCTCCTTAAGGTATTTATTTAATTATCCACTCATTTTATCAGCAAACCAAAATAAGTGAACTTGAATTTATGGAATGAAACTTTGTTAACTAAACAAGTTTGCTAAAATATACTTAGTAAGAATTTGTGTCTGGTTTTCCTGACAGCCATATTCAACTTACTTTTCCAGAAGACTGAACTCCTTTACTGAGACAAAGGAAGACAATGATCCATGCCAGCAAGAGGCACAATGCTAATGACCATCTGACCTCACCTGTTTCCTCAATACCTGAGGATTCGCCTAGCACGTAATGGCTACAAAGTAAAGAAAAAGGAACTTGTTAGACGCTGATGGAAACAACATAAAACTCTTGAATGTATTTCGCAAAAACTACAAAACATACATACTAGATTATAGAATGTTCATGTTAATCTCTGATTCCTTCAGTCATAAATTAAATCTCCTGTAATCTTAATTATTTAAAAAAATTCTTTGTATGTTCTTTATAATTAAATTATAATTCGTGTTTTGAACTGGCTAGAGCATTTTGTATCTAAGAGTCATTTGCATTCTTCTTTCAATATCACTCCAAATTTCTTCTCCCATAATTAATTCAAATATTCTATTAAATAGATTGTTGTTGTTGTATTTTTAGGAGCATCTGCAATTAGGCCATATTGCGCTGTATATAATAGTCTGTAAATTACATATGGTCTATATTTGTTATTTGCTGGATGAAAATCCAAGTTTCCGTGAGGAAAAAACTCCTAAGGCCTCGATTCCATTAGGCGTCTGAAGACTAGCTACAAATTTGTCCTTTCCTCCATCAGACAACTGGATTGTGGCCGGTAGAGAACTGCGAAGCCCAACTGACACATCCAACATATTTCATTTATTCCTAATTGGTATCAGATCTGGAGAAGAGGCCAGGGTATATATCGTAAATCGTGAAAATGTTCGCCGAACCATTAAGATACAATTTTTGCTCTGTGGATAGTTGCGTTGTTGTCTTGAAAGAATCCATTGCAATCGAAATATTGTAATGGATCGTTGGCCCGATTTGACAAAAAGATATTCATTGGGGGTTACAAGACATTCTTGCAATATCAGCGAACTCAGTCCGTACCAGCAGAACATACCATGATACCATCTCAAACCATAGTGGTGGACACGAGACAGTCTGGATACATGACTTCTTGAAGTTCAAGTATAAATCAAGATTCGTCAGACCGCATCATCATTTTCCACTATTCCCTGGTCATGGCGTTAGCGGCACCACTCCAGTCGTTTTTTTTAAAGTAAGAAGTCGCTTTAGTATTGGCATACAACTACTAAATCCCAGATTCTTCAACGCCTAGTTGAAGTTTTCAGTCTTCTGCTGCACACTGGACCATATATTCTGACTCACAATTCGCGCTTTAGATTCCTGCGGTCTCGTTCTTGGAGGATGTACCGACTTCCTACCGCATTTCTTCCTTTTAAAGTTGCATTCTCTTTTCCGTCTTCCACTCACTGTATACTTTTGAGATGGTTGCTTTCGACATACCAGTAATTTCTTTTATTTTCTCAATTGTGGCTCCTGCTGAACGTACTCCAACAATAATACCTTTCTGAAAATCAGAAAGATTACTTATCTTCCCCATGACTCGATCGACTAAGAAGCTGGACAGTGTACAGTTCTTCGCTGACATTGTTTGTTATTTGGAGCATTAGCAACTAAGGCCATATTGCTCCGGGATATGCGGTGGTCATTCCCTGACCTTTCCGCATCCTCCGTATTTGGTGGTGACGGGCTCGAACCCCGGTCTAATCAAGAAGCGTGTGCTACGCACTGCTGCTCCTTCCCACCTGGCTACGGAGGCGCCCTTCTTCGTTGATACCAAGGAATTTGTGCTCATACCATGTGACAACTTATATTTGCATCGTACATTTAATTATCTGTTGAGACCAATTTTTCCAGTGAGTGGAAGACAAATTGATTCAATTTGATTTTTCTGCCTTTTATTCCTTGTCATACGATTTATAGCTCTTATAATTAGTATTAATCTTGATTGATTCTTTCTGTTATTAATTTAATAATAGCCTCAGTCAATCGAACAGACTTTGCTTCTAAACAAAAGGTATCTTAATGCACTATAAATACCTTTTGTTGAGGAAGAAAAGGTATTTTTAATGCAGTACTAATTAAAAATCCTGATCCACAGAGTGTTGCAATTAAACCTGCAGTCTCTACGTCATGTATAGGTTGTCTTCTATAGTATTATGTAGTTTTGAAACTCCCACTCCATCAAGACTAAGAGATATCTGCGAGGTTCAGAGAAGCTTACAAACATCAGAAAGTTGTTGCACATGATCACGAGCATGCAATCTCAGTTATATATGTGCAGTCATCCATGCTTAGACGAACGGTGACAGGAATAACAAACGTATCCAGTAACGCGATCCACGTGCGGCGATGTCAATGTCTGATGGCTATTCTACTGATTCCTTTGGCAGTTTCTGCTCAACTCACGATCTCGCGCATTTCGCAAACGAGTAACTGAAATTGTAAATCAGTATATCATAAACACACCATAACAGCAAAACCAGTGTAATGGATAAACAAGTTCCAAATGTGCTTTTATTACTTCTTGTATATGTGATCAAATCCCCACGTGGGCATTTTTGTTCTTTAACCATTCCTGATTCTTTTCATAGAGAAAGTAATAATCAATGGGAATTCTGCAGAAGCGAGCAGGATCCCTCAGATGGTGAGACCATCGCTTCTCGGTCCTTTGGCTAAGATCAAAGTGTAGATGGTGAGACCACACTTAGAAAATTGCATTCAGGTGTGGAGGCCTCACCTAAAAAAAGGACATAGAACTTCTGGAAAGAGTCCAAAGAAGAGCTTCTAGATTGGTTAGAAGTGCTAAGGGGTTTCGCTGTGAGAACGTCTTAGAATATATGGACTTCAAGGCTTGGAGAATAGACGCTTCAAGAGTGACCTAATCAGGTGTTTAAGGCCCTTAAAATATTATATTTACTACAAGCAACTAAGACAGTGAATTCTATCTTCAGTCTAACGCTCTCCCAAATGAATTCTATCTGTAACTTGGAGCGTATCCTGTGGTCAGTTTGCCTGTTTCGCTGGATGAAAAATCCAAGTTTTAGGGAGAGGATCATGCAACTGTCGCCTAACACCGGCTAACTCGGCCACTATGTGAAAATTCCATAAAGTCCCTTATTCCTGACAGGATTTTAATTCAGCTGCGAAAAGTTATAGAATATTTTCTCCTCTTGACAAGTCTTCGCGGGTAGAACCGGTCATTATATCCTCCCCACACCAGTTCGAACTAATTCCTTTCAATGAATCTAAACGTAACTCCTCTTTTGTATCGCACTCAATGCTTTCTGCGTGGAAATGTGCTCTTATCCAGCCGTTTTCTAAGAAGAGAGACAAATCCTGCCATCCACTTCCTATTTCCAGACAAATCTCTTTCCAATTTTGTTATTTTACTCTTTCAAAAAATAACACATATATCTGATTGCTAATATCGGATCAATCGGATTCGATATACAGGGAAACTTTTGGATTATGTCGCTCACCTTTTTGATAGCATTAGCATTAGTAAAGGCATACGATACAAGAAAGCAAACTTATGCAGCATCAACCAAAAATAAAAAAATAAAAACCCTTCCATTTCATTCCTCCATTCGTTCCAAATGTCTGTCCAGCTCAGCCTTAAATTTATTCAGACTATCAACTTCCACAACAAAAGATAGAAGTCTATTCCACCGATCAACTACCCGCAGGCTAAAGGCAAACTTCCACACATCTATTTTGCAACTGTCTTTCCTCAATTTGAATCTATGCCCACTCAGGTTCTTAATCTGAGCAAGAGGAAGAATCCCATCAGCATTCAGCTTGCTCAACCCATTCAAGGCCTTATACACCTCAATCAGATCACCTTGCAGGTGCCTACTCTCCAGGTACTGAAATTTACAGAACTTAAGCCTTTCTTGGTAAGAGCACCCCTTTGTTCCCCTCACAAATCTTGTTGCCCTTCTTTGTATTCGTTCTAGCAACTCTACATCCTTCCTAAAATGAGGCCTCCAGACCTGTAAACAGTACTCTTGGTGGTACAGAGGGACAATCACCTCCTTTTCCCTGCTAGCAAAATTCCTATATATCATTGACAAGACTCCATGCCTGCCCCGGCAGCCCGTCTGCACTGCTCAGCGAACTTCATATTCGACTGCCCAATTACCCCCAGGTATTTTTCATTTTCTACCACCCTAAGTGTACTACCTCACAGTCGGTACGTTTCTCTGGGCTTACTTCTACCCATATACAGTACTTTGCATTTGTCAATGTTAAACTTCAGTTGCTACTTCTCAGCCCATTTGACCAACTTATCTATATCCAGTTGGAGTAGCATACTGTCTTTACTGTCGTTAACAACCCTGCCAACCTTTGTATTATCTGCAAACTTGGGCATTAATCTTGATACACCTTCATCAGTATCACTGATAAATATACAAAACAACAGTGGACCCAACACCGAACCCTGTGGGACTCCACTAATAACATTTAGTCCACAAAGAGCAGCACCCATTGATTACCACCATCTGTCTTCTCCGACTTAACCATCCTTTTATCCATTGTAGCAACTTACCCTTAATACCATTCTGCTCCAATTTGTACAATAGTCTTCCATGCGCAAGTGTCAAAAGCTTTCCTGAAATCCAAGTATATGATATCAAAATTATTTTTGGCATTCAGTTCCTTTGTGACCACATCGTAGTATCCAATCAAATTGGTCAGACAAGACCTCCCTTTAAAAACCCATACTGTGTTTTAACTATTACTACAGTCTTGTCTAGATGATCCTGCAACGGTTCTTTAACCAGTGACTCCATTATTTTTCCCGGAACACAAGTTAAACTAACTGGTCTGTAATTACTCGTGTATCCCCTTATGTGAAATGCGGATACATTTGCACACCTCCAGTTTCTCAACAATTTCTCCTCCACTTTGCTCTCAGTTATTACAAAATCACTTAGCTCCCTGTTAACGTTTGATAAACTTCTGGCACTCCCCTCATCGAATAACTCCTCACGTGTGAATGTAGATTCAAAATACTCATTCAGTTTATCAGCTACCTGAGCATGATCATCAGTAGTCAACCCATCTATGTTAAGTGGTCCAATCTGATTCATCCCTTTCCTTCTAGAGTTTATATAAATAAAGAAGTCATTGCTGTTTTTCTTAGCATCTTTTGCCAAAGATTTCTCGTAATCTGCCTTCGCCTGCCTAACCTCCTTTGTCACCTGATTACAGACTAGCTTATATCTGCCATAGGCTTCTGAGTCGCTTGATAATTTATATACATCCCATACATTTTTCTTCTCTGCCACGTGCCTCTTTATTTCTTCCGACATCCATTTAAATCTAAACCTTGAACAGTATTTCTTAGTTGGAATGAAAAGTCTAGTCCCCTCCAAGAAGGCTTCCCATTTAGAATTCAACGTTGGTACATCATCATGGAATCAGTAAAGAAATAATATTTATAGGGGTAGTACTGTAAAGTCGCACAGAAAAGTTTGGGTAAGCTCAAGATAGAGAAACCGAAGTCTTCAAACTCTAAATCAATGCCGAAGTATCTCAAGGTTCTGTTCTCCCTTCTGTTGCTTTCTTATCAATTACCTTCTGTGGAGGTAGGGAAAATATTTGGCTTAATTTAATTTTAAACCCTACTGACGTCACAATGCCACCCTATAAAACGCAAATCTGACTGCAATTCACAGAAAATTCTAGATTCTAAGGTGTGTAAAGGGGGAGTTAGTAGAACATTAAAGACACATTTTTTCAATAAATTTAAAAACCTTTAATGAACATTAAATACAACATTTACATAAAAAACCAATAATTACATACATGCATACCAATTTCCATATATTCGAACCATACTACAATACAATACACTATCTTTCTCTAATCAACTATTCTCAATTTACAAATGATTAACATCAATTTGTATCAGTTGTATCTTACTTAATACGAATCCTCGATGATTACTCAATCATTCTCTTACATCAGTAAAACTCATTTCAACTCTTATTACTCTTTTTGTATATTTGTTTCTAGCCTTTAACACATGAAATGTATTGAAACTGATGTCCTCCTACCTCAGTAATATTCACTATAAATCCCTCATTCTCCTTAATTACTCTCTAGTTACCATCTTAGTCATCCATCTTTAATCATGAGGTTTCTCTATTAATAAAATTTCTTTCTCTTTACAACTCACCTGCTCTGTTATCTTGTGTTGGCACCTGGCCTAACTTAATGATATAGGTTAACATATAAATATAATTTCTTTACTAATTCCTTTATACCATCACTTTCTTTTTATTACCCCTGTACCACCCTTATATTATTTCATAATCATTAACATTCATAACAAATTATCTCAATTTTAGTAACTAACTTGCCTATTCCAAATTTAATTTTCGTTAGAAAGAACTGTCAATCAATTTCTTACAGAGTTTAGATTATGAGTCCATGAGTTGGGGGTTCAAAAAAAAAACAGGAACAGACTTACGTTCCGAATTCGCTGCTACTTCCAATTCCCTTGTGCTCAGGCTTCCTTTGTGGCAGACAGGATTTCTTCCATTTCTTGGGCACACTGCCTTCCGATACCGGACCAGGCTTTCTTTCTTGCACATTTACCTTAACCTTAAACTTAACCACTGCCTTCACTACCTAGCACTGGCCCCCGATGCCGGACAAGGCTTTCTTTTTCTCATGTTTTTTTTTTTCTTTTCTTCTTCATCTTGCTACCACAAGATGTGAACTCCGACCACCAAAAAATCTACTTCTACTTCAACCCGCAAACTCATGACCTTTCTCCCATTAGACCACAGAGAAGTCAGATACAGAGTTGACACTTTCTCAATTACTCCCCCCCCCCCGGAAACTTTTCTTTTTCCCTCAAGTTTGGAACACCTCCCCCAAGGACTCCAACCAATCGCCATACTATTTAATTTTTTTCATTCCTTCCTATTTGCTAAAACAACTCACCCCAGCTGTCTCCCTAGCGTACAAACCAACCCTTCTCTAGAAATTTCTTATTTTTTTCACACGGCAGTATGGCACTTTCATGTTTGCCAGTCACCTCCAAAACACTCATTTTCGTGTTCACACCTCTGCTAAATATATCGAACTTAACCCAAATATCAATCACCCAAACATTGGACGTCCATTAATTTCCTGTTTACTAACGGTGGCTTAGATCAAAAGAGATGCTTCGTAATCCCATTTTTACGAGTCCTATTGTTCTTGCCCTCAGCAACCCTTTTCTAACCTGTTCACAAAATGGCACCCCTTCTCTAGTGCTGTCCCTGTTAGCTCTCTTATATTGTTAGAAATTACTTGTTTCCACTTAGCCACTATTTAACATATACATCATAACTTTCCCATCCCCAAATCCAGTGCTTCTTCAAACTTTTACCTTATTTGCATTAAAACTAAATATCGAATCTTAATACTTACTATCTTTAACTTAATACTCCTTCTTCATCGCCCTTCCTGGATTTATTTTAGCAAAACAAATATGTCTATTATATTTGTAAGATCTACTTCTTACACTTCCATTGTTCAGAAAGCTCATTTTTAGTTTTAACAATTGTTCGAAGTTCCATCAAAAGATTTTGGACTGAAATAAAAAAAAAAATGGTTTCCCGTTTTGGAAGTTCACTATCAAAGTAGTGAACTTCCAAAAACTATCAAAGTCTCCTTGTAGTGAACTTCCAAAAACTATCAAAGTCTCCTTGCAAGTTAAGACACCTTGTTCAGCAATTCTGCACTTGACGAGTATATCAATAACCTATTATGTTCAATTCTGACAGCTCATGGCCTCAGTTACCTCGTCATGTTTCTAAAATTCAAAAATATTAACACTTCATGTGATATTCAGTTTATAAAAAAGAAATTTAATGATACTCACACAAAATATTCGTCAGCTGGAGGTTTTTTAATCATCCCTTTGACCAGTACACTGAGATTAAGGTATAAAGACTCATTATGGCTATAACATGTTCTCTCATAATAGGTCCCGTTCCTTTGGGAGCAGTCTTCAGCATCCCGATACGAGTAACAAGCTGGAAAGACATAAATCCGTTATTGAACTTTTATTTGAACATTTTATTCTATTTGAACTTTTAGCACAACAGAAAAGAAAGATAAATTGTTTCAGTTTTATCTCATTGTGGTTTTCCATTAAAAATTTCAAATTTTCTAATTGATATAGCACACATCCAAAAATTCCATCCAATATAACTTACCTGGAGTACTCCACTCAGGATCGCAATGTTCCCATGGCAACCTGCGATTCCAGGAAGCGAACATATAAAAGATTGTCCACGCAATGATCATGTTATAATAGAGCATCACTATTCCAGAAACAATAACCATGCCATAGCCTAGACCTAGAAAGAACAATGAAAGAAAACATCTATAATATAAGTTACTATATTATAGATGCATTTCCAGATTTTTATCTTACTTTAAAAGGAACTTCAAAGGATTTTGAAAAACGTTTTTGTTGTTTAATTGGAAAGAGAAAATCCGAAAGAAAATTCTGCGCCATAACAGCAAATATTTACCAGACTGAAACAGGGAAGACAAATCGTTAAGATAAAATATAAATAGATGAAGGCTTATAGGAAAGCCTTATTGGATGTTGTGTGATACAGTAAAAGGAAAAGGATGTCGGATACCCCAAGTTATTACTGACTACAGTGGTTGTAAAAAGTTAAGGCACACAAATATGAGTTTTGTTAATTATAGCAACTTGATCATGCGTCTTAGATCGGCTTTCATTATCTTATACGTTAACTTTTTTCCCCCAGTGCAGTGATGAAAAAATTAATTTACATTTGAAACATTCTCTAATGTTTTTAAAGTTTCTAAACATTAATTTAAACACGTAATTCATCCTCTGTTTTAGTCCATTCTATTGTATATAAAACTTACCTGAAAACAGAGGACAAAATCTTTCAAAAATAGCTATAGGACCTAAACTAGCATATTGCCCAAATGATAACTCCATGAACATCAAAGGTAGGCCTGCCAGCAACATCATGCAGAGAAACGGAATTAAAAAAGCTCCTAGGAGAAGAATAACAAAAACAAAAACATTATTCATTCAATTTATGAAATACCTTCCAAGTTAAATTTATTTAAATCTATTGAGCAAACAGTGAATAAATATTTATTTAATAATCCATTCATTTGTTTATGTATTGAAGAATATTAAAATTATTTTACCTCCTCCATTGCTATAACACAAATAGGGGAACCGCCATACATTTCCAAGACCTACGGAGTACCCAAGCAAAGACAGTAGAAAGTCGAATCTTCCAGTCCAGTTACCTCTTTCTGTAGCATCACCTTCAGAATATTGATAGCTTCCTCTATCATCATCGTCTGCTTTAGGCGATAAGGGTACCTGACTACTAACACGGGGAAATTCCTTTTCTAATTCGCTCTGTAAATGAAATATTTAAAAATAATATAACAACTTATAAGATAGATGATGGTCTTGACAAAAGAATAAAGTTACAGATTATGACAGAGACAGCGAGTTGAGTCTCTGTTTTTCAACAATCACCCTACATTCCAGATCTGACCACTGCCAATTACTTCTTTTTTTACAGAATAAAAGAAAGTGTTGAATGCTAAGGCGAAGATACTGAGGGAGATTGCAAGGAGAGGATTAGAGGACTACTTACCTCTCACAGAAACGGGCGATAGCAAAGGGGAAATATTTTCTGTAATAACATGAGTAATCAATGATATACACATGATCAAGAACTGGATAAATACTACAAAACGTTATACCGGTAGATTTTTCAGACACTGTCGCTTATCTAGTTAATTTGAATAAGATTTTGGTACAATAAAATTGCATCTTAGTAGTGTTATGTGAATATATAGGATTTCTCATTAAAATTCTCAAGAATATAGTAAAAAATAAGACACTAAAGCATACCCATACAATACATCAAACCAAAAGGTGAAGACTTTTTTTTGGTTTAGTGGGTAAGGGTTATTTTAACGTTGTTGGAAAATTAATCAACTCTCTAGTATATAGGTTTCCATTTATTTATTTCATTTGAATTAAACAAATAATATTTTCCCTGTTCTCGGTCTTTTCTTTATGTGTGACCCAAACATTATTACTAAAGCAGTGGCTTAAATATCTGATTACAAAACAGTAGACTAAATGACGTCAATGTTACTAAATGAAATTACGTATCAGTAACCATACATCATCAATGTTTCTCTCAAAGGAATTTGTTCAAGTTCTTGATTATGATTGACGAAGATATCTACAAAACAATCAGCAAAAAATTCTTGTTATCAGCGTAGGTAGAGGGCATTTTCAAAGAAATAACCTTGATAGTCTCTCTCTCACACACAACACACAAAGAAAGATAATGGTAATGTATAATGGCTTATGATATGGAGTTATATCCTACGCACGCAAATATTCGTTATCATAAAACAGAATATTGACCAGCTGAAGAACTCGAGTAAGGGTTTTTGGCTGGAATACTAAAATATCCATTCCGAACATCTAAATAAATGTTAATACTCCACAAAAATGTGCACAATTAAAATCAAATTAGTTGTTATTATTAACCCCCTGTAAAGGTTCTTCTCCTGCAATACTCTAGAACATTACAGTGAAGCACACCTCCCATTACATATGGCGAGAAGCTCTATGGAGCTTTATGAATGCTCTTATGAGTGATTTTAAGAAGTTTGACTACCTAGTTCTAAAATTTGAATTTTAAGACTATTCTTAAATATTCCCCGTATGTCTGTCTGTCATCTTAGCTGTAAAAGTTACAATAAAATTTAAAATTCTTTTGGCCTACAGAATACAAATTAAAATTTATATTCTGTATCTGTATATTATTATTATTATAGCACACCCAGGACTACACACCCACAGTAAAACCTCCCATTTTCAAAAGATATCTCTGATTGGTATAAAAGGTCTATAAACAAAGTAAAGTTGGTATTCCTGCTCAAAATTTATTTTTGCATAATGCTATTTTTAAATTTTATCATATAAAATAGCGCACAAGACAAATCTAATGATTTTTGCAATGAAAATAGCGGAAAACTTAGTCTATAAATTGTTAAAATCCAATAAAAATGCTATAACACACTTCTATAGTACGTTTAAAATGGGCTATTAAGTGGTTTCTCCTGTAAAAGCATACTTTGGATTCAATGAGGATGCTAAACATTTAGGTCAACGAATTTCAAACTCTTTTTCAAACTTTAATGGTTTTCCTCCTATTTTTTCTTAAGCACACTTCGAGACTGAATGTTTTTAGCCACGAAACAAAAAAAAAAAGAAAGAAACGTAGAGAAATATCCTGCAAACTTGGTTAATGAACATTTGCAAGAAAAGACGAAATCGAATTCGTGATTACAGAAATTTCGTATATTAATCTTTAATCACTATTAATTCAACAACATTTTAATGACTCAGGATTCTTAGTCACTGCGGATTATTTGACTTCGGTCATTACAAGTCATAGTTGAAAAAATTACAATACCCTGATTTTTACCTGAATTGATCTTTACCCTGTTTTCAATGCGCCATCTTAGGAAAACACAGGTGTAGTAATGAAATTTGCATTTATGAGACAATAGTTGTTTAAAAAAATAAACATATTAATATTAATTACAATAAAATAAAAAATAAAAACTTATTAAATAACTTTCTGTCAAAACTTTGAGATATAACTCCTCTTATTAAAAAAAAGTTTCAGTAACGAAATTAAACTTACACTCCAGTCCAAATAGGGTCCAAGCCTAATGCTCTCCACGCTATCATTGCCGTATTGTGACTCGTCGTCTAACACAATGGCGGGATTATCCATTCTGTTAAACTTTGATGGGAAGCGTGTCTCGTTCAAGTGCACGGGGAGCATAAACCTTCTCTCGGATGTGGCGAGCGGGAATTTCATTCATCTTAATTCCAAAATTCGTAACCACCCCATCTAATGTTTACAAACTTTGTGAATACATCTGTACACGCCACCATAAATACAAACAATATATTGGGTAGAGGTACATGGGAATCAGCCATTGCGCATGCTCACAAGTGTACACTCGAGTAATATGGTAGGGTAGTCGCCAGTGCTTAGACGAAAAGTTGGCGGACGTTTGATAAAATGACAAACACGTTTAGAAATCGTAGGCGCGACGCACGTGACGCGAAAGCAGTATTTGACTCTTCTGTTGATTGGTTTGGCAGTTTATGTTCAATACGTACATACGCACGCATGTCACGTATTTGTTTTATACATATCCGTATAATGAGATTCATATTAATGTTTTAAATATTTTAACTTAATTAATTTTTTATATATTAAAGGGTTTTCATAATAAAAATATATTGAATATAATTTATTATTCTTCACTATACCCAATACACCGTTTTAAAAATTTAAAATAAAGAATATTTGTTATGAAATTTATGTAGAGGAAGCCATTGTGACCCTGAGGGTTTGTAATGATACCACAAGTGCTGAAACTTGGTATTGAACCCTGATAACCTTGAAATAGGAGCAAAAGGATGACGATGCTGAAACATGGTATGTATTGAACCCTGATAACCTTAAAATAGGAGCAAAAAAGGATGACGATAAGATATTTATGTAAAGGAAGCCATTGTGACCCTGAGGGATTTTGATGATGACCACAAGTGTTGAACCCTGATAACCTTAAAATAGGAGCAAAAGGATGATGATAAGAAACATTTTTTCCTATCTGTAGAATCACTAATTACTCGTTTAAAAAAGAGGAACTTATAATGAAATTTTATTTATACTCCATCATGTTAGTGTGCAACAGTATATTACTTTAATGCGTTTTTTTTAATTCTATACTGAGCACTTTAAAATAAATTCTAAACTCAACAAAATTGTTGATAACGGAAGAGAAGATCAAGACAGTTGCTGTAAAGCAGTGGATTAAGGCACTTGGCGTTTTCATTTAAGGCTAGATTAAAAGTATAAAATTTAGTGTACCATCTCTTGAAACCAGCGCAGGACCAAAGTAAAATTAAATTAAAAGGATTTCCCCTTCCAATATGGAGACTCTTTAGGTGACCACTCACTATTAATGGCTGAAGTAAAACAACATTTCTTTAATCCAGTAAATAGCTAGACGTAAATCTGAATAAATGCAAGAACCCATTCTCCATTTGTGACTATTAATCAGCCTAATAGTCTGATAATAAAAGCTACCTACCTTAGTCCCTAGATTTAAGAAATGGCACCAATACCTGGACTACATACAGGGTGTCCCAAAAATCACTGCGTATTTTGACGAAATCCGGATGACTTATGACTTAATAGGATGATTACAAGTTTATTTTTATACAATATCCAAGTTTAAAACAGAAAAAACATTATTACATATAAAGGTCAAGAATTTAATTATTGTTTTCCACATGTGCCCCATCAGTGTCCCTCCGTTCAAATTTCAAATCACTAAGCTGCGTTGCGGAACACATTTGGAAGTATTTCAGGGGTAATTTCCTGTACTCCCTCTGGAATTCGTGGTCTAAGATTAGGTAAATTTTGAATATTATTGGGACAAACCTTTGATTTTATGAATCCCCAAGCAAAAAATCCAAGGGAGTTAAATCCAAAGAACGCGCCGCTAAAGGTCTAGGTCCTCCACGCCCGCTCCACAGATTCAAAAAGCTCCTGTTGAGGTATTCCTGGACAGAAGTTGGGGGTTCAAGAAACTGCTGAAGCATATCAAGGTACACAATTCCTGTGAATGTTGCTTCTGCAATAACGTAAGGTTCTTAAATTTTTGACTTCGTCATCCCAAGCCACACATTTACTTTAGGGAATCTCTTTGCCATTCTGTGAAGTCAGATGGTTTTTGGGAAGCCCAGATACGATAATTGTGCCGATTGATTTTACCACAAGTGTGAAAAGTCGCCTCATCACTGAACAAGATGTTATACATTACTCTGTTATTTTGGATTTGATCGACACGTTCTGCACACATTGCTGCTCTACGTGGAAAATCTTCTCCATGCAGGTCATGCAGCACTTGGATGTGGCAGGGCTTTTTCATCAGTGTCGAACGCAAAATTCTGTAAACAGAATGATGTTCAGTCTTCGAGATTCCTCCCCAACTGATAATTTTGGGTCCTCTTCGAACGTTTCTCGAATTGATGCAATGCTTTCACTTGCTGCCCTTGGGCGTCCACATCTCTCCTCTTCACGTACAGACCCAGTTCTTTTAAACTTATTCACCAGTGCACGAATCGCATTGTCTGTAGGACCGGGACTATGAAATCTCCTTGAAAATAGTTCCCTAATTTCACAAAACTTCATTCCTTTGATGCTGGATGTTACAACAAAAATTCGCCCTTCAACATTCATCGTGAATTATATGTCTGAAAATAAAACATTAAAAAATTAATAAAAATTATAATAACATCTCTAACACATTACAAATATTTATATTTTATGTAAAAAAATAATAAATATACTTGACGTAATGAAATTTATTTGAAAATCACGCCGTTTCACCAAAATACGCTGAAAGAAGATACTTGTTGACTTGAATTTTTGTAGACTCCACTCAATGAAAGGTCATTAACATTCAAGAAGAAAACAGTGATAGAGAGAACTGAACCTTGGGGAACACCGCAGTAGCAGAGAAGTTAGAAGACAGAAAGCCATCTACCATCACCCGCAGTGAATGGTCAGAGAGAAAACTGGATACCCAATTGCAAAAAAAATTCGGAAAACCATAAGATGCAAACTTGTTTAGAAGCCCTTTATGCCAAACATAATCAAAAGATTTATAAATGTCAAGAGCGACTGCTTGAGTTTTATCAAACTTTTCCATTAAATCTGTCCATAGATGAGTAACATAAGCCAGAATATCACCAGTGGATGGACACTGAAGGAATTCATATTGGCGATCGTTGATCAGATGAAATTTCAAGATCGTTTAGGAGTTGGCGGTTAATGAATTTCTTCATTACTTTGAAAGTGCAGAAGTAAGTGCATTGGGATGATACCACCGACTAGACAAGAAGCAAGAAAGGATTTGTCACCCTTTCTAGGAACTGGCTGAATATGAGCATTTTTCCAAGCAGAAGAAAAAAACATCAGTAAGCCCAGGAGCATAAACTTTGAGAACAAATGGAGAAATGACATTAGGACCTAGAGATTTCTTGGCATCAATTTGTTCAAAATTCTTCTGACATCCTTTTTAAATAAGACGACAGACGGCATTGAGTGGAGTGTATGAAAATGGTAGGAGGTGGTTTTACAAGATCATCAATACAAGAGTTAAGTACGATACTAGTAATTTAGGCTTTTATATTTAGCTGAGGTGGTAATAGAACCATGAGATTTTAACGGAGATGGAAGTACAGATGGGCAAAATTTGCGGACAATATCTTTGGCTATGACCAGAATGATCTACCACCGACTAGACAAGAAGCGAGTTTTCTACTCTTAGTTTGTTGAAAATCTAGTTTTGACTGATTAATAACTGCTTTACAATTGTTGCGAGCTTTGGTGCAGGCAGAAAATTAACCTGGAGATATGGATCCAAAGTCATTTACGATGTACCACAGTCTTACCTTGAACAGCCATAGCGCATTTATTGGAAAACCAAGGTTTAGACAAAGGACGAGATTTTAAGATGGACTGTGAAATAAAGGATTTAATCTCTAAAAGAATAATTTCACTGATGATCTGAGGAAACACTGACATCAGAAGATTTAAAACCGTATTCCAGCCAAGGAAAATAAGAATAGAAATCTCACAGATCAACCCATTTTGCATTCATTGTAACCCCAAACAACACGAGGCTGAGAATGGCCACGAGAAAAAGGCTCCAATGGAAAAGAAACCATTACCAGTTTGTGGTCTGAGGTTCCAAGACTGTGGCGGACCAAGGTATTTTTGCGCCCCGGGCAGAAAGATTTTTCGGTACCCCTCTTACTAAGGATTTATATATTTTTTCATGGTTTGTAAAAATTTAGCGCCCCTTAAAGAATGGCGCCGCGGGCAAGGGCCCTGCTAGCCCGTGCCTTAATCTGGCACCGTTCCTAGAAGACTACTCGCCTCGGCCATTTTCTTTGAAGGGCTGTTAGTTCAAGATCAAGAACAAGAGTGTTGACTGTGCTGTTAGGATTGTCCGGTATTCTGGTGGTAAATGAACAATTTGTAAGAAATCATTAGTAATTGCAAAAGCCTCAGCATTTCAACCAGCTTGATCCGTGTGACTAGAAAACTGAAGCCAGCAGGAGTTGTGAACATTGAAATCGTCAAATGAAAATTACCTAAGCTTTAGGAAAATTGAATTGAAGAAAGTCGAATTTCAAAGAAAGTAAGTCAAACGGTCCCAAGTGATTAGTGGTATTGGGATCGATAGAGGCAACAGATGAATTTAATAGAATGGGATAGAGTGCTTTAAAGACAGAAGATCAAAAAGAGGCGATTCCAAATTATTAAGTCTTTGACAGGGAATATCAAGTACCACCTTTGAAGCAAAAAGAATCATACAGCAAATAATTAGGACAACAGAGATGAACAGTGGTTGAATCAACCGATAATTGGGATTTTGTCAGAAAAAGTAAGTGAGGCTTGGAAGACTGTAAGTGGAAATGGACGTCATTGATATTAGAAATGAGACCACGTATATTTGTGAAATGAACGAGGAAGTGATTGGGAGGTTTAAATATTTTTGCACATAAGTTTTCTATTAATTTCACTATTCATAATGCATTCACTAGTAAGAAAGTGGGAAGGACATGTTGTATGAAGTAATAAAATTTTTGGATATGGCGTACAGACTGCAAGAATATATCCAACTCCTTGACATAACGTGTCCTCGACCCTGCTCTCCGCAAACGCACTAACTAGTCCGGATGCTTCCTAGAAAGTTACCAATAGGTTCGGTCTAGTGGACTATCTAGCGGCCAGTCTAAGAACACCATTGTACCCCGGAATTGTGAGAAATGTTAGATCTCGCCATGATGCCCATAATAAAAGACATCACTCATACTGCATGATGAAAGAGATAGGTATTACCTGGAGGGTAAACTTGAGTTTTATGACTTCAAACCTCCAATAAGCCAAGTGATGGTATTGTACCGGTTGATGAGAGTCCTCTACCACTTCCTCTGTGTGATGTGGACGGCACACCTCGATCCCTGCTTGCTTTGTTTCACATACACCCGAGTGGTCACCTCCAGTATACTAGGGGCAGTATTTCAGGACATGGAGTATACCCAGTGTTACTAACAGTCCCACCATCATGAAGGTGAAAGCAAAGGATTTGTTTATCGCAGAACGACTGGACTTCGCCAAAATTCGGTTCACTTGATTCAAGTGTCACTTGAATATCAATTCCATCAGCGTTTTAGACTCCTAGTTAGCAAGTCTTAACTTGTCATACTTGAGAGAATGTCTGTTACAGGCCTCAAGAACTTAGGGTATGCTTAGCTACTCCTACATCTTACAGTTAGATGCGATAAAAAAAAGGATATAACTAGAGTAGTAAGAAAAAGTTAACATGGCACTTTAAAGATCATGATCATGCTCTGTTGGTAAAAATCTTTTACAAAAACAATACAAAGTTCTATCTCTTCCATCATGCAGTAGGACATCATGAGTTTATGATTGGCTTCATGAGGAGATCCAATCTTCCTTACATTTCGATGGTATAGCTCTAAATAGTACCGCTTGCTCTGAACAAGCAATAAATTCTTTGCTCACCATGTCAATCAGTAATGCAATGATTGTAAACAAGCGTAAATTCTGTCTTCTCTCATTAGCTAATCTTTGGATGAAACAATGCTCCGACCTCAAGTATTTCTGAGTGCGATATTGTTATAATTTCAGATATCTCTGGATTTCATTTTAAAACCTCAAAGTTTGATCAACATATCTTAGCATCACGCCCTGTGCTTTCCTTCTGGTAAACCAGGCACTGAATATTGCCATGATAAATCCTATACCTTGAGATACCGCCATAAGTGCAGCCAAAGCCTTTCTATTTTTTTTAGTAAAAGAAATTTATCAACAAAGCCAGATTGCAACCTTTCAAATACCACGTTGACTTTTTCTTGCTACTCTGGTTATATCCTCTTTTATCACATCTAACTGTAAGATGTAGGAGTAATTAAGATTCACTTTGCAAAGGTAAACTCTGCTTTTTCTTCCTAAAACATCATTAGGGACCTTAAACTAAAACTTTGTTAATCTTATTAGAAGACCAAAATTCAGAAGTCCAACCAGGCTATGTCAGCCATTTTCTCCTGAGTCTATTGTCACATTGGATGCTGTTTATACATAACAGACTTTTGTCGGCTAGGCTAATGCCCTCAAGTGTCTGAGACGTTGATGTATGTCTGTAAGTTAAGGATAAGAAGGAAAACGTGATGACCTAAATAAAGACGGTCACTGAACCCGCGTTTTGTGGCACTTTTTAAAAACCATTAGAAAGCAGTCGATAGGTTTATACGTAATTATAAATGCACCCAAACACGAGATGCGAACGTGTGCCAGATAAAGTAAGAAAGAAACAGGAAAGATAAGAAGAAATGCTAATTTTTTTTTATATTCGAAATACGTGTAAAGTCACGAGGCTCAATTATGATACATAAGTTTGTTGAGTAAAAGATTGTATTTCTTTTTATAATATTTTTAAGTTGGGAAATATTCTTTTCTTTTTCTCAACAGCTTCATCCGATAGAAGATCACGTAATCTCATCGAAGAATTTTTGATACCATTCTGCCTCCTAGTCTTGGCAATAGGCCAAAGTTATCTGTCACTGCCAGGTGGAGGGCTTTCTAAAACCCTTCTATCCCCTTCCTTATGTGTGTGCTTACATCTACACGTACAAGAGTTTTCCTCTAGAGAAAAGCACACGCTGAATTACTTACACTGAAGTTTTTCTTTTTTATTCTTCTAAAGGTTTCAAAATCTGTAGAAATAAAGTCATCAATCTTTAATTCTTCAGCGATGACAGAGAAAACTTAACATTCTAACAGCTTCCATTTCGGCTATTGTTAACTCCTCTGTGATAGAGGATCATAAAGCAATTTGTCACAATTTTTTTTAATCCCTGAGTATTTCTAAAGACCGATGGAATTGGTATTTTTATAATGTTTTATTTTTATTTTGTGTTAAACTAACAACGTTTATATTTTCCAGCTATTAAAATGCTTTTCATACAGTAATACAAACTGCATATATGACTTAACTAACCGTTTTATAGCCAATAGTATGATTATGTATTGAAAGATGTCAGAGTTTATAGGGGAGCCGAATGTGGATCTGACCATTTTTCTTGTTAAAACAACACTGAGGTGGAACTGGAAGGAGAAATGCTACAAGTGAATCAATTTAACATTGACCTACTCCAGGAAGACACCATTAGAAACAACTTCACCCAGAGACTGGATGCTGCAATTAATATAGAGATAAAAGGTAATACTGAAGAAATCTACGAATATTTAAAAAATACTATTAAAAAATAGCTCATGAAATCCTAGGCAAAAAGAAGAGCCAAGGACCAAAAAAGACCTGGATTACAGAGAAAGTAAGAACTGCTGTAGAGGAAAAGAAACTTGCACATCAGAAATGGCTGGGTGATAGGAATGATTCCTATAGGAACATTTATGTTGAAAAGAAGAAAATAGCCAATCGGTTGGTAGTAGAAGCGAAAAATGAAGAATGGGAAAGGAAATGCGCAACTATTAATAGCAAATTGGGCTTCAAGCAATCAGCGGAATCGTGGAAGGTCCTTAAAGACTTGAGAAAACAGAATAAACACAACGCTGGCTTGCAATTTGAAAGACTGGATGGAGTACTATGAAGGACTTTTAAAAGAAGACCGGGAAGAGTTCAAGACGGTGGAGGATTTTGGTGGAGGAATGGCAAATCACCTGGACCTGGAGGAGTTTATATGGAACTTCTGAAATATGGAGGAAGAGGAGTGGTTGTTCTGATACAAAAACTGTTAAATAGTATACTGAGAGGAGAAGAAATACCGAAAGAAATGATAACAGGATATATTACATCAATTTATAAGAAGGGCGATCGGAAAAGCTGTTCAAATTACAGAGGAATATGCATCCTGAACCCGCTGTTAAAGATCCTTGGAAAATGGATCAGGAACCATTTAGAAGCCCGAATCGAGATATCAGAAGAACAAAGTGGTTTTTCAGCAGGGAGGTCATGTATAGACCATATTTTAACAGTACCACAGATCCTTGAAAAATGCCAATCGAAAGGAAAAGAAATCTTTATGATTTTCATTGATCTTGAAAAGGCATATGACAGCGTTCCAAGAAAACTCTTATGGGAAGTACTGAAAGAGGCAAACATTGATGGACAACTGATTAACATTATTAAGGCAATTTACAGGAATAATAGATGCAGAATTAAAGTGGGATCAGCTTTGTCACCTGAATTCCCCACTTCAAAAGGCTTATTACAAGGTTGTTGCATGTCACCAACACTTTTCAAAATTTATATCGACATCTGCCTAAGATCCTGGTCAAAAAAATGCAATAAAATGGGATTGACGATTAATGAGAACACCTATATTCACAATTTACTTTTTGCAGATGATCAGGAGGTGATAGCACAAGACTTAGAAGAAGATGCAAAGTATGCATGTCGTCAATTGTTTGAGGAATACAAACAATGGGGTCTAAAAATCAATTTTAGCAAGACTGAAATGTTGTCTTCAGGACCAGGACACGTTCTAAATATTGCAGGTTTTAAAATCAAACAAGTCGATAAATTCAAATATTTGGGATCAATCTTACAAAGTGATGGATCATCCCAAGCAGAGATCAATAACAGAACTTCAGACGGCAGAAAGGCTATCGGCATATTAAACTCTGTTCTGTGGAGTAAAAATATCCTAAATAAAACAAAAACTTATATTTCAAACGATTATACAAAGTCTTCTATTGTATGGAGCGGAAACCTGGACGTTGAACAGACGAGTGGAAAACAAATTGCTCTCCACCGAAATGGATTTTTGGAGACGCTCAGCAGGAACTTCTAGAAGAGACAGAAAACGGAATGAAGACATAAGGGAAAAATGGAAGTGAAAAAGAATATTATTGACACCATCAAAGAAAAGCGTCTAACATGGTATGGACACATAAAACGGATGCAAGAAAACAGATATCCAAAGGCTATCCTGGAATGGATACTCCTGGAAGAAGGAGAAGAGGAAGACATGGATGGATGGAGTACGGGAGTGCACGACAGCCCGAGGCTTAACCGACCAAGACACCCAGAACCGCGCTTTATGGCGGGAAAAAATTCCTAACAAGAAATAACCCATTGTAAATGGAAACACTCCTCTTGAAGAAAGAAAAGGTGTCTTAAATTAATTAAAAATTGATAACTATTGATTTTAACAAATAAAGGATTAAAAAATGCTTTTCGTACAGTAATATTAACTGCATATATGACGTCACTAACCATCAGTATGATCGTATGACGTACACTACATTTCTAATTTACGTCATAAAAGCCTATGACATAAACACTACATTTCTAATTTATATCATACAAGCCCACGATATTACACTACGTTTTGCAATATTTACAAAATCAAAAGGTGTTTTAAATTAATTAACAAAATTCATAACTATTGATTTTAATAAAGCATTAAATTTATTAATATTAACTACATGTATGACGTCACTTACCTTTTATAACCAACGGTACGATCTTATGACGTACATTACGTCATAAAATTTACGTCATAAAAGCTTATATTATACTACAATTTTCCCTGTCAAATATTTAGAAAATCAAAAGGTGTCTTAAATTAATTAGCAGTTGATAACTATTAATTTTAAGAAAAAAGCATTCAATTAAAAAATAAATTTAAATTTTGTTTTAAAATGAAATATATATATTTTTTCAGAATTTGTTTAAGAATTTTTATGGATGAGTTAAAAACGAAAGTAGTATTTAATCCTTTGAAAAAATCGTAATCCTATTGCTTTCATACTATTAAAACACAATACTATTATATTATGGAAAATTAGCTTTTAATAAGAACTACTACTTTGATTCTTTAAGTTAATTGTAAATAATGAAATCTAGCTTTATCTTCTCAATGTCTTTTTCCTTATCTTTCCTTTATGTTTTGTATTTTTCTAGCTTTATCTTTATCTACCTTTATTTTCTCTTTATTTTTCCGAACATAAACTAAATAAACAAATTGATAAGTATTAATACTTAATGAGTTTATTTAATGTACTAATACTCACTTGAGAAACTTTAACATCGTCTTTGCAGGTACTGTACGTTTTCTTCTTTTAAGATTTTTGTTCAAATCCCTTAAAACTGTAAGAATTCTTAAAAGAAACGTCAATCAAAGCCGCAGCCCTACTGATTTATTCGTTTTTTTTTTAGTCAAAATCAACCCTTGAACACACAAACCTGAAAATGAGCCTCCTTTCTGTCGTAGTTAAGAATTTTTTACCATCATATTGCGCACATTTCTTATGTTGGGATTTTCTATTACGATTGCCTCCTCCATTCAACTTTAACTTGACCACTGTCATTCTAATTGATGTTTATTCATTTTTGATGGACGTTCATGTCCATCTTCCCTCTTGCAAACCCACTACGTTTTGCCAAAAATGTGATTCTCTATTCCGTAATATTTTTGTTCATCTTAAAAACAATGCTGCCCGTTGACAAGGGAAGAATGGTGAGGACAAACACAATTTAGTCAGTTGCCCATCAGAGCTCTGTTTGACAAAGCAAGCTGTTTATATACACTCCATCCTAACATAAATCCTTCATCAAAAACATGATGATATATACTATTCCGCCCAAAAATTAAAGAATGAATCTCCAGATAGTATGAATAAATAAATAAATGAACGCAAACTTTATTCTTGACCTTCGCGAAGGACAGTAGCCATATCACTTGCCGCCCGATTGGGAAAGATCAGAGGTCGAGTTCAGTTGGTGATTTGAAGAATTTATTGTTGACTGCTCAGTTAGAGATGCGCTAGACGATCTAAGATGGTTGTGGAGTAGCTTATTTCAGTCCACAAACAGAAGACCCCCCCCTTTCCTTTCAACCAGCATAATACATAGTAGAAAAACCTCCTATCATTGCTCTGGAGCGAGTTCTTAGATACAGGCATCTTCTTTGGTAGATTTGAAAAGTTGTTGTATTGGGTTTTAGGAACATCAGCGACTAAGGCCATATTGCTCATTGTGTGAGTTCTGGTGTCCGTTTTCTGGACGAAAAACTAGTTTCCGGGAGAAAAAGCCTTGCTATCCTCTCCTGACACTGACTAACTACGTCACGTTGTGAAAAAGGCCCATAAAAATTCTTCACGTCATCAACGGGACTCGAACTCAGGTCTTTCCTACCGAGTGTGGTGAGGATTCTACCAACTGTACTACCCACAAGGACGATTTTAAAACAATTATGCTTAAAGCTCTATATGATTTCTGGTATAAAAGATTTGTAAATTGCTTATACATATTTTTAAAGTCCAGATTGCAATCATTTTCCTTTTGGGAAACCAAAAATGCTGGAAAAATATTAACTATACGGCTAAAATATTAGAAACTACTAAATTTGCATTGAGTTGGTGGATCCATTGTACGTTCCCCTGCTTGTTTTAGTAGCATAGATTTAGTCAATACGTTTGGAAAGACGACAAATGATGACTTTTCAAAAATATTCATCAGATCACGTACATCTGCAATGACTCCATTTCACTCCAAAGGAGATATAGGCTATTTCAATATGATTATTGTACCATCCATCGAGCTAGATCTGTTCATTGAATTCAGTCACCTTACATGCCAATCTCCATATTCGAATCAAATTGACAATCCATTGTAAGCAAATAAGTTCATTTACTCACTCCACTGCCTGGCTTATAGGAGTTATTATTATAGAAATGGCTGAAAATTATACTAGATACCTTTTGGTATAACATACCTTTCGGTACATTTTGATGTAATGACTATTTGGTGTTTAAAAGGAAGTGAAAATGAATATATAATTATAATTATTTTATTTTTATTTAATGCTCATAGCGTACTTTGTCAGCCATCTGTTTAAACTTTTTCCAACAACAGATATACCCTTTGCGCATGCGCGCTAGAAAGTGTGATAGAGGGAAAAAAAATCAATATCTTTCGCGTTATGAATCATACCTATCGTGTGGGACATTTTAATAGGGGTTGGCGCCTCGTTACTCGTAAAATAATGCAAAAAAATTTAAAAACGCCAACAGGATTTCAAGATGGTACGTGGTAACATCGATTTGAAAATAAGGAAGGGATCCTTCAACCTTTTTTTCTTCTTCTTCTTTCTCTTCTTCCGCTGACGAAGATAGGGCAAAAGATAATTATGACCTTTTCCGAGCAAACGTGCCGGTCCTAGGATAGAAGTGAATATATTATCGATCCCATTTTGTCCAACCCACTTTTCCTCTGTGACGTCACTACACCACAAGCGCGAGATTACCACGTGTCAGTGTTTGGCAACACAGACGAATCGTAGCTTAACTGAGATCGAGAGTAGATAGCATCGATCGGTCTCTCCCTCTCTTCGCTTGCCCTTACGACATGATACTCATTGGTCTGTCTGAGGAGGAAGGTTTTAACAGTATCACGATCAGACATCGCATAAAACGTCATTAGCCATTGCGCAGTTAGGAGTGCTGCGTTTATTCTTTATAAAACCCTCATTGTTTTCTCTTTATCTGGAATATTAGAGGGGTGTAGCACTAGGTACCCCCCCTCTATCTTGTTCTTTCATCTGTTTTGTAGTGCAATACCAAGTCAACTCGCTGCTAAGGCAGTTTCTTTCGCAGTGATAATTAAAAATATTGCACGATCTATGCAATTTAAATCCTACTGACAATATAAAGCAATCAAACCAACATTAACTTCGAACTTCACTTATTCAATTCTAAATAACGTCAGCGAGTATCTTCCTACTTTTCAACCTTCAACTCATCCGTGATTACTCGAGTACTATGTGTTTTAATACATTTCGGGTTTGGGGTAACCATACGCAATGTTGCAGGCGCGTTAGCTTTTTATTTCTTAATTTTTTTTTCTTTTTTGCGATTAATAGAAGAGAAAAGCAAATAAATAACTATCTCGTTCCAATTAATTACCAGTTCATTAATTAGTAATATATAATTGTTTCCACTGCACTGCAACAAACATTATCAAGTGCTTCAATGTGATATCGATGAAAAAAATTAAATAATAATTGCCCAATTTTTATTGGTCTCATTTTGAAATTAGGAAAGACTTGAAATCCGCCAATTTATTGCATGCGAACGGACAGACGGATGGACAGGGTGAAGACAATAGGCTTCTTATGCATATATGCTAATATACCTAAAAAGGCTATTAGACTCCAATATGGAGGCTAATAGCTTTAAAAAAAGAGAGAAAGACCAAAGATATTCTGCATTCCTTTTGTTATACATTTTTCTGAGTATTAATGCAAAGTTAATCACTGGAAAAAAATTTAGCGCCTTTTAACTGTTTTTATGCATATGTAAACAAACTCTCACTTCGCGTTCTGACCATTCACTGTGATAACAGTTTAATGAACTCATTATAAGGGCGTACTGTAGCGTGCCCTTTTAATAGGCATGCCCTGGGGACCATATTCATACAGCCTAATTTTCAACTGTTCTTTATTCTTCGCAGAAAATCCTTAAGATTATCCTTGAATTTCGCGCATCATAACCTCTCCTAATACTACTACTGTGTTTGTATACACAAGCCTCCTAAACACTTCCGTAGCGTTGCGGCCTTTCCCAGACGATGTACGTGCTGTGACGTCAAAGGCTCCCCGAAGGCGAGCTGGTCACATGAGTACATAGCCAAGCTGCACCAGTGCCCAACCAAAACGTCCTAATCGATCATCCTATCCGTCTGCACAGTCTGCCGCAATGCTAGACTCTGAGACGCAGGACAAGAGCACTTGGCAGGACGCCAGCAGACTTGGCAAGAAGCCAAGTGCATTCCCCTCCTCCTCTTCCTCCTCCCCACTTCCCATTTTGGCGAATGACACGCAAAGAGAAAAATATAACGAATGGCTACCGATAAAAGTTTAATTCTTCTAAGCAATCCACTTGCTGTACGTCTTCGCAAATACCGCAGTGGATTGGCTTCTTTCGCGCATTTTTGGACGCTTTCGAAATATTTTATTTACCCCTCCGACAGCTCTACGGGCTATGGTAAACAATCGGCCACAAATATGCGAAACAAAGATGACCTTGTTTGAAAGAAGGAAACGGAACGGGCAACTTTTTTATACTTTAAATTTTTAATGTATCTTAGCTCCTGCCACCTCCTTTCTCCCGTTTATTTTGCATATTATTAGATAATCCCGGATCTCATTCTTTGCGCAATTTGCCTATCAGAGAGATATCACGTCTGTGTACGCATATATTGTATTTGCTACCTATACATCAAATCCAAGTACACTATATGACCAAAAGTATGCGGATACCACTCCACGAACATTGTGTACATTTCCAGAAGTTAATTGCGCATGCGTATCGACTTAGCCGTACCAATATACTGAGTATGTCTGTGCAATTGTAGTACGTTAGTGGTCAGTATGAACCGTGGTTCAGAACTTATGGACTTTAAACATGGGATGATGGTTGGATGCTGTATGGTAACCTTTCCGTGCGCACAACAATTCATCTTAATTTCCCAAAATCCACTGTGACAGATGGTCTTCGAAGATGCAAGATCGTGGGTAAATTCAAGGAAGAACTAGACAAATTGTATGTAATCTTGCATCATTTGCGACTACTATTCTAAAGTTCGGCTGGTTTAAAGACGTATTATGTTACACTTTAACAATAGAAGGAATAAATTAAACATTATACAAAATCACTCTTTTGTATAAAAGTGTTATATTAATTTCGTTATCATGCATGATGCTGCACATGATGTATATTACAGATGCATACTCATTATGCAAAACCATTTTATTCCACGAAAGTATTGTTTATTAATTTTTTCATAAACTTTATCACCACTCTTCAGTTACCTCAACATTACAATTTTTGCTGTAGCCCTTTACTGCATATTAATCCCAGAGGATAAATCACTTCAGATGAAGCCACGTGATAACTGTGATACTCATTTATTTCTATGATACCATGGACTAATTACTACATCAGTGGTCATGTTTCCTTCACCAATAAAACAGACAAACCTCCTTTACTATATATCGCATCCAGGTTTACCGTTGATGGAATCCACCCAGTAATTTTGAAGTAATGGTCAGAGAGAGCGTTGAATCATTAAAGTTAATTATGAGGTCATCATTAGACTCGGGAGGGATCCCTTTCGACTGCAGAATTGTTAACGTACCGTCAATAGATAATGGCAATTCTAAGAGTGAAGTGAGTAACTAATAACCGATCAGTCTAAGTTCAATGATAGGGAAAATCATGGAGCAATATAAATCGTGCATTACAGAATCATTTAGATAGAAAGAGAATTCTGAATGAAACACAACAAGGTTTTATAAAGGGAAAAATCATGTTTAATCAAAAGAGTTAGCTATTTTCACAGAGTCATTCATGAGCTGGATATAGAAAATAATTTCGACAGTGATTACTTAGATTTCAGCAAAGTATTAGACCAGTTCCTCATACAAGGTTACTGTATAAGCTGGAATTAGAATCACAGGCAAAATCCTTAGATGGGTTGTAGGATGGCAAGAGGCAGGGGGGTGTGATTAACGGTCATCCTTCAGATTTGGCTAAAATAAGGAATGGGGTTCCCAAAAGATCGGTACTAGGATCTGCAAAAGGGAATCCATATAAGGAAGGACTTCGAATATGTGGCCAACAGAGCTTGGAAACTAAGCACTCTGGAGGAGACTTCACTGAGGTCTATAAGACTCTGAGAGGAAAATGAAATTTTTACTGTTATAAATGATTCCAGAACTAGAGGCTATAAATTCACATTGAGAGGAAGAGGTTTGGACTGGATTGCAGGAAATATTTTTGCCAGCGAGTTATTAAATACTGGAATTAGTTGTGGGTGGTTGATGTGAGAGTTTGAAAAATCCACAAGCCAGCTGGATAGACACCTACTTGAAAAGCAGCCTTCCTGGTGATCGCGGCTTCCCAGTAGCTAAGCGGGAAGATCACATCTGCAACAGAGCTAAATGCCTACATGACCTTTAAAAGAAATAATAATCTCTTCAATGCGTCTGGGAAAACGGAAGCTTACAAGTAGGCGACCTCGAGCTTAAATTGCCATGAATCAAAACATGGCGCCTTTTTTGCAGTTGGAGAAAACCATTCTCATAAGAAAGTTTATCTACACGCGATCAATAAACACAGAAAAACATAAGAACTATATACAACTTGTCATATGATAAAAGGTTGGTCCACCCATCGCAACGTTGAACATGTGAGTGACTCGTAGTTGCTTAAATATCATCGTTCTTATTGTTACTAAAAATAGCAGCTCCCTAATGGTCCAAAATTGTAGAATCATCTATGATTCATTAGCACAACTCGAGCACATTCCTTGACATGATATACGTGATGGAAAGAGCAGGGGGATGCTTAACCTCTCCTTTGAAGTAAACCCAATGAAATCAAGGCTCGACGTCCCATGGCGACGTCCACAATGAGAACGCTAATAGAAGAATAAAATTAGTGAATGTCGGTGTTCTTAATCATCTGGTGCTTGCTGTGTAGAAAGTGGAAAAGCCCGGGCATTTTAATTAGACGAGAGAGAAAAATTTACTTTGCTCAGATTAACTAGTAATCCTTTTGCTAATTTGTAGTTTAGTGTGGTGGAATGCTGTTGGACATCCAAAGGTGCAAACAGCATTTTTATACATTAAAATCAAACATACAATCACAGTCAAGGAAGTCAACACAAATGCTGTTTTCAGCAGAGGGAAATAATAACAAAATTAACATATTTCTATGACGTCATTATCTAATCTCGAAACAATTGCTTCCATCCGATTAGAAAATAAGAAAAAGGTATTTAGATAAAATTAAATTTATTAATAAGGAAAATTGAAAAATACATAATTAAACTGAAGTTATTTAATTTAAATTTTATTATTCATTAAAGTCAAACGAACAATCACAGTCAAGGAAGTCAACACAAATGCTGTTTTCAGCATAGGGCATTAATAACAAAATTAACATATTTCGATGACGTCATTATCTAATCTCGAAACAATTGCTTCCATCCGATTAGAAAATAAGAAAAAGGTATTTAGATAAAATTAAATTTATTATTGAGAAAAATAAAAAAAATCATAAATAAACTAAAGTTATTTAACTTAAATTTTATTGTCCAAATTGTTATTATTAATTAATCCATAAATACTAGTTTCTATGTTATAAATTTATGTATTTTGCTAATCACTTTAAGTGATGAAGTCATGGAAAACCCAAAGAAGTAGTATCCAAAATGCTTGTATAATGTCTTCCAATAGCATTTCCTACTACAGTTAAAAACCTGAAAGCATTTTATGACAAGTCTGCCCACTCCAAACTTTAGGACAATGAATAGATATGAAACCCTGAAACAGGCTGTCATAGCTGGTCTCGATGCGTGCTACCATGCCATATACGAAATTAGTTTTCAAATTTGTAATATAGCTAAAACTAACTGTTCAGAGTAGTTCAATACCAGGGCAAATCGATACAAAGACAAGTTTGTTCTCCTGTAATTCAGCCTTAATTAATTATATATGCAGCTTAAATCCTGCATGGATAATGCAGGATTTAAGCTGCATGGATATTTTATTTTTTTGCAATATATGCATCAAGAGAAAATAATTTTAAATACAGTATTAAGTTTGAAATATCCGGATACTGGGTTATCTTCTAATTTTACTTTTAAAAGTATAAACATATAAAAAAAGTAATCAAAGAGAGCTAAAGCTTCATACATTATTAAGTGGAGCGAAAATAAATGTTAGTTATTTCTGACCGATTTGCTAATAATGGCTGTAATGATAATAATAATACTCGCTTCCTTTCTCTACCCACGTTCAGATTGGGTAAAAAGGTCAAAAGGCGTACTTTTTTAACCCACCCTCTGAAATCGATACGAGCAGCGATATCATGCTCTGAGTGTTTAGTTTGCCAAGCACAGAAATTGCCTCTGAATGATGAGTCGAAGATGCACCACCAATAAAAGAAACCGAATTTGGAGACTAAGAAATTTTTCACTGTTTTGGAAGCCACGATTTTAGTAAACAAAGAAATGGTACAATTTGTTTTTATTTATGATTTTTTCTTTCTTGTTGTTCGTTTCAAAGAAAATATATTTTTATTGCAAAAGTATTTTGTAATAAAAATTACCAACGTGGTAATTATAAGACAGACCGTGAACAAAATTTTTATAACGGGAAGGCGGTATTGGTATTAAAGTAAACTGTATGAACGTTCCAGTTCATTCAGGAGGCGTTCAGTGGGATTACGATCTGGGCTCTGAGCAGGCCAATGAAGCTTTCGCACTCCCATCTTGAAACTAAGTCACTACAGTCTGTGGATTTCCTGACTCGTGAATTTTTTTTTTCCAAATCCCATGGTTGTCCCGATACTTTCTGCAATACGATGCATATGTACACTGCTTACCAATTTATTAAGGAATCCAGCATTCTCACATCCATATGCCTTCATCGTAGGCAGTGAAGAGGTGCATAGTATTACAGACCTCTAAGAAGAGCGGATCTAACTGATTATTCTTTAACGTGTCTATGTATAAAATGTATATGATATGCTTTTAAACTACACAGTCTGAGTATCTGTATGTATTGATATAATTTATACACTCATTGGTCAAAAAGTTAGAAACCTAACTTAATTCGGGCAAAAGATTGGATACTGAATAAAAGTTTTAATTGTTTGGCCATTGAGTGTATATCACACATATAGATATATTAATCAATCTGAATAGGTTCGTATTATTTTTCTTTTTTCTGTCTTTCCTTCGTATTCATTCATGCTCTTGATGTTCTTCTGAAAGTGATTTTCAATTGCACATCTTCTGCGAACACTTGAGCATCCTCGAATGACTCGCAACCCTTGTTTCTTCTGAAAAATAAGCCTAATACAGAGTACCTTACTCGATTAAGCGAGCGCCTGCCCCGGATAGTATTGATTTATCTCGTGATGACGAGCATTTTCTACGTTCCCATTATGAAGTAAACAAACACAGTTTAGATGGGTCGGATTGACTTTTGCTTCGTTTGCAATCGCTTCTGGCAATTCTGTGGTAAGGATTGATACAACAAAATGAGGCAAGTAGAAAAGATAAAACCTCAAAAGGAATTTGGCTCGATATACAACACAGTAACCTCAGGCAGAGAATTTATTTAAATCGTCTCGCTCAGGACGCACACTTAATTACACTTGTACAAAAAGTATTGCAAGTACTAAACGTAATTATATACAAACTACATGTAATTCATGATTCTCCTTCTTAGTACAACTTTATTTTAGTGATCAAAATAATCATAAATGATTAAATACAACTTAATCTATAATTTTTTCCCTTTGAAAAACCGCATTTTTATACATTTCGCTGAAGCGTAAAACCACAGTCAAAAAGTCATGCCAGTCAAAAAGTCATTCCGAGTACATCACTATCATGTGATGATGACGTCACAAATGATTATGTTGGAAACAACTGCTTCTATGTAATTTTAAAGTGTTTTAAAGAAATCTAAATTTATTAGTTATAAAATAAAGAATTCAAAATATTAATTTAAAAAAATAATAATTAATTTTATTTCTCAAATTATTTTATAACATTTTATTCATAATTAATGTGTTAATGTCGTTTTGTATGTTAGAAATGTGATAGTACTTAGACCATTTGTTTATATTATTGTCTCATGCTGCAAAGCATGCAGACAGGTTAATCAGTTGGAGTTCTAAATGAATTACTTAAATTAATTACATATTACTAAACTCTTTTTTTTTTTTTTAGTTAGTTACTTCTTTTCTTAAGGTTTCTTAGATTACGAGGTTATTGGTTTCTCGAAGACCGCTGAGAAACTCGAATAAATACCAGAAGTATACCTAATTGTAACTTGGAGTTTAATGATAACTGAGAAAAAAGTGAAATAAAAATTGTTGAAGTTAAAAGTAAATACATTTCTGAGGCTGATGGAATCTATCCAATTATATTAAAAGAAACAGCAAGGGACGCAGGCAGCCAAACCTTCAAAACAATTATGAGACCATTCTTTGAATTCAGGGAAGAACCCTAAAGACTGAACACAGAAAGACGTCTCTCCTATTCACAAAGGAAAGAGGGGAGGTCAAAGAGCAAAGTGAGCAATTACAGACCAGGGAAAAGAATGGAGTCAACGATTAAAGAAGTAATACAGAATCATCTTGACATGAATTTATGCAGTTATCCCGAAATCACAGCATGGATTTTTTGTTAAAAGATCTTTTCTGACCAATTTGATTATCTACGATTATGTGATTATAAAGGAACTGGATGCAAAGAATAATTCTGATACTGATCATGAACACGCATTTGAATCTTCTCCACATGAAAGCACAAATTGGAGCAGTGTGACATTAGCGGTAAGTTACTGCTGTGGATAAATGGATGGTTGAGTGGCAGGAGACAGAGAGTGATTATTAATGACCACTGCTTTTCATGGACTAATATTATCAGATGAATCCCTCAGAGTTCAGTTATGTACTCCTTACTGTTTTCAATATTTATCAACCATATAGATGAAGGCATATCAAGTTTAATGTCTAAATTTGCTGATGAGTCAAAGGTTGTCAAAGTGAATTAAAGTGGGTTGGTTAATGACAAGAATCAGGGTATACGATTGCAATAACACCTGGAAAAATTAAGCAGATCAACTGAGAAAAAGCAGATTAAGGTTTAATGGTGATATATGCAAGGTACAGCACATGGGCCGCAGTAATCCCAGAATAATACACCAAATATGTAGTACCACACTGAAGGTAGTAGAAAACGAAAAAGACTGGAATAATTATGCAATCAGCGAACATAACATAAGTCTGAGTTGTAATCGAATTTTGATTTTCAATAATTACAAATTAATCTTTTTATTAAAAATGGCGTATTAAAATGGCGTAAAATATTATTAATTTACAAAAACTGTTCTCTGGATCGATTTTCAGAACACTGAAACACACAGTTTTGTATATAAGTTAGATCTCTGTATATTTAAAAGGGTTGGGTAAGTTATGTTTTAGAGTAACAGCAACAGTATTCGTCATCATATAGTGCAAGAAAGACACGTGCTTTTGCTGCACTGGCAAAAAAAAAGTAGATAAGAAAATACAAATTATATGCTTCCCTCCTCATATAGGTAACTATCCAGTTGATCTTTGAATTTATTTAAACTGTCAGCCTCAACTACCTGCGAGGGCAACTTGTTTCAGTAATCAACAATTCGCTGGCTAAAAGAAAACTTCCTGCAATCTAATTTAAACCACAACCCCTGAAATTTGAATTTAGAGCCTCTATTTCTGGAATTCTTTTGAACAGTGAAAATTCCACCTTGATTCATTTTACTAATCTCTCTCAAAGCCTTATAAACCTCAATTAGAT
Source organism: Mastigoproctus giganteus (assembly GCF_048544385.1). Taxonomy (NCBI): domain Eukaryota; kingdom Metazoa; phylum Arthropoda; class Arachnida; order Uropygi; family Thelyphonidae; genus Mastigoproctus; species Mastigoproctus giganteus. Next base: position 195,476,353 of record NC_143582.1, on the reverse strand, counting down.
CACCTCTGCGGTGCCTGGTTGTCAAGTTCTGTAGCCCACATAAACGGAGTCTTTCCTGTACGGTCCTTTTGCCGATCTCACCATTCCAATTGCCCGCCTTCGGACTCTTTCAAGAAACTCAATATCTTTTGGCAGATTTGTCAGATGAGGTCTCCACACTTGAACACGGTATTCTAAATGTGGTCTTATAATTGCCTTATACAGTGGGGTTATGATTCTCTATATCTAGGACATCATGGGCTTTCCTGCCTCTATTGTAATTCCCAAATCCCTTTCTTCCTCCACTCTTTTTAATCAACCCCACCAAGGTGATAAAATTCATTTGAGGTTGCTGTTTTTCCCAACAGCAACCCCAAGTGTAAGGCATTGCATTTAGCTGCATTAAATCATAGCTGCCACCTCTCTGACCATCTTTGAAGTCTGTTCAAATTATCCTGAAAGAGCGCTGCTTAGCAATGATCATTACTGACTCCACCAATCTTTACGTCGTCTGCAAATTTATTGTTCCTTCTATCCCTTCGATTCTTGGGGGACCCCACTCCTGACTTTACACTAAATGAAGAATATCCATTAGTCACAATCCTCTTCCTTCTGCCCTGCGGCCACCCAGCGATCCACCTTAGAATCTCTCCAGTAATCCCATAATCCCAACCAGTTCCAGCTAATTAGCATTAGTAGAGGCATATGATGCAAGAAAGCAAGCTTATGCAGCATCATCTAAAAAAAAAAAAAAAAAAAAAAAAAAAAACGCTCCCATTTCACCCCTCCATTCGTTCCAAATACCTGTCCAGCTCAGCCTTAAATTTATTTAGGCTATCAACTTCCACAACAAAGGATGGAAGACTGTGCCACCAACCAACTACTCGCTGGCTAAAGGCAACCTTCCGCACATCTATCTTTCCTCAATTTGAATTTATGCCCTCTCAGGCGATTATTCTGAGCAAGAGGAAGACTCCCATCAGCATTGAGCATGCTCAAACCATTCAAGGCTTTATACACCTCAATCAGATCACCTCGCAGGTGCGTAGTCTCCAGACACTGTAATTTGCAAAACTTAAGCCTTTCTTCATAAGAGCAACCCTTTGTTCCATTCACTAATCTTGTTGCCCTTCTCTGTACTCGTTCCAACAGCTCTACATCCTTCTTAAAATGAGGCCTCCAGACCTGTATACAGTACTCAAGGTGTGGCCTGACCATTGCCTTATACAAGGGGATAATCACCTCCTTATCCCTGCTAGAAAAATTCCTGTATATCATTGACAAGATGCCATGAGTTACTCTTGCAGACCCTCTGCACTGCTCAGAAAACTTCATGCCTGCCTGCATAATTACCCCCAGGTCCTTTTCGTTCTCTACCACTGTCAGTGTAGTACCACAGAGTTGATATGTTACTCTGGGATTACTGCTTTCCATATGTAGTACTTTACATTTGTCAATGTTAAACTTCATTTGCCTCCTCTCAGCCCATCTGCTCAACTTTTCTAGATCCTGTTGCAGCAGCGTACTGTCATTAGTGTCCTTACAACCCTGCCAACCTTCGTATCGTCTGAAAACTTGGACATTAAGCTTGATATACCATCATCAATATCATTTATAAATACAGAAAACAACAATGGACCCAAAACTGAACCCTGAGGGACTCCACTAATAACATTAGTCCACGATGAGCAGTGTCCATTGATTCCCACTTTAAAAGTAAACTTTTATACAGTAAACTCTCATGAAGGACTGAATGAATCAAATGCTTTGCTAAAATACAAATAAATTATGTCGAAATTGTTCCGTTCATCCAGCTCATGAGTAACTGTATCAAAGTAGCCTACTAAGTTAGTTAAACGTGATTTTCCCCTTTACAAAACCGTGCTGTGTGTTCTTCAGAATACCATATTTATCTAAATATCTCTGGATTGCACTCTTAATAATTGCCTCTATGATTTTCCCTACTACTGTAGTCAGACTAACCGGTCTATAGTTATCAACTTCGCTCTTAGAACCGCCTTTATGTATTGGCGATACGTTGGAACTTTTCAAATCCAAAGGAATCTCCACCGAGTCAAAACGATGCCCTCATAATTAACCTCAATAGTTCAACTGAGAGCCTTACTTGCCTTATTCTCAAAAGTTTTCCTAATAAAATTTATTTTCAATTAAGAAATTACGAGTAATGTTGAAAGGATATTAAAACAATTCGTTATTGTAAAAAAATTATATTTTCTATAATAATCTGTATTCTTTATAGATCAGTTATTCTAAAGAAAAATATGACTTTCTTTCGATAATCAATAATTTCAGCAAAACGTTTCCCAATACATTTTTCTTTTATCAAGCTCTTCCAAATACAATTAAAAAAGAACGGATCTGTGTTTTTGTATGGATGCTTGGAGAAATTTTTAAACAAACTTTGGCAAAAACGCTGATAAACGAATTACACGAAGTTAGTACTTCAGGTTAATTCAGGTTTGTTTGTTTTTATTAGTGATTCATAAAGTTCTTGCTGCTTTATTAACTCAAGTGCATATATGTCCCTAAATGTCAAGAGACTGTAGGACAATGCATGGAACTGAAGAGGAATAGATAAAAAAGACAAAAGCGAACAATTGACTAAATTCCTCGCCACCTGATGCTTATTACAATGTCCCTCAGAATTTAAAAACATTAATTACTTCATTATTAATTATGTAGCCTTTGTAATCAATGAGTCGTTTATTCCCTCTACGTTCAAAATGTCAAGGTGTAATAGCGTAGCTTTATATTTTTTTTTTTTTTCGAATTGTTAAAGCCGAAAGTCTTCATTTAAAGCCGAAATAATCGGCCTGCTACTGTAGCAACGTATCTTTATGCAGAACAAACTCTATTCAGTTTTTAATGGAATTAATGTAGCGTTCAATATACATTGAAAGTGTAACTCGTTATCCAACTTTCCTAATAAAAGCAGTAATGGATTGGTGATAAATGATTCACGAGGGATAATTCCCAATCTTGCCCCTTTTATTTATTTTCACATCCTACATAATGACGAGGGGTAGTCAAAGAGTTCTGAGATTTAATCTGTAAAGGGTTTAATCAGTCAAAACGTTTTCTTAAATTTGGACATAAAACCAGGCTTCTATAGCTGCTTTTAGCTCTTTATCATCTTTAAAATAAGATCCATGAAGGATTGAAGTTTCAACCACTTTGGGGCAGATCTGAACTACACGGAAAGTGATTTAATTTGCTCAAATCCACATTCATTAATTTTAGCCTGTGAAACCCAGGATTTGTGCATGATTGTATTGTTATGGAGAAGCAAAATCCAATTATCTAAATTTCCTCGTCTTTTTTCCCAAATTACAACTTTTAACTTTGGCATAATATTCCCTGTTATTGTGTTTTGAGATGCAAGATAACCAATTAACAATATTCCTTGCGTGTCCCAGCTGATGGTTGAGTTCCAAACTTTTTTTCGGGTTGGAGATCCCTTGTGCTACCACTGCGTGCTTTCTAATTTAGATTCCGGATTATAAAAATGCAGCCAACTTTCATCATCAATCACCAATAAGATAAAAATCTATCTGGATTAACAAGAATTAATTTTAAATTATCTTTTGATGTCTCCCCCCTCTGATGTTTGTCGTGAATGGAAAGGTTTCTGCAAACTCATCTTGCACGAACTTTGGACATTCCCAAATGTTCATATATTACGTTTATAAAACGGAGTTTCTAAAAAGCAAATAAAATTATTCAAAATCCAGCAAATGTTTAGATGATATTTGGAAAATTAATGAAGTTTTAATGTAATTAATATTAAATTATTTAAAAGTTCTCTTTTGCCTAAATAAATTGCACTTAAAATTTACAAGATATTTTAATTATGCTACTATTAATTAAAATGTATTATAATTAATATTAACAATGAAGTGTTAGTTGTTCAAATACAATTAAATCAAAACCAATGTTTTAAAACTTGAAACCGGAAATGTCGTTGAAATACGTCATCTGTGACGTCACTAATTTGTGTTTCATTAACTAGCCATGTGAATATGGATTAAAATGGATTAAAATATTATTATTTTCATATGATAAGGATAAAACATATCGATATTTGAAACCTGAAATTATCAAAAAAAGAAAATAAAACAAAAAGATGATTTCCAGTTAAAGAATCTTTAAATTTTCTTTTAACATCATGAGAACGCATTAAAAAACTGGAATAATTAATCGATAAAGAAATAAATGTGCCCGATCTATATGTCGTTGTTTATTTACAGAACATAATAATAATAATAATAATAATAATAATAAGCTCAAATGAATGCAATAAAAAGCGAACAGTCAATGAAAGATCAATCCAATAATCTAATACTGCTCTATTTATCTACAGAAAATTGTTAGCAAACACGATTGAAATGTTTAAATTTACATTAAATGATAATTCTATATATATAGTCCTCTTGGCGTGCATCGCCACGTTGATGTAAATAAAATATATAAATAAAAACGGCCAGAGTTCTTGACCTTCTTGAAGTCCTTGGAAATGACAACAAAATACTGCATGTAGGTCACTTGGTATACCTGTGCCCCTACCAGGTGCCCTTGAACTCCCTTTAGCGTTGTGTAGAGAAGGAAAACAAACAAATTTCTCATCTTTCGCCTTATTTTCATCTCTCCAAAGATTGGATGATAATGGAACCCTCAAGCAAAAACCTGCGTACAACGTTGCGCCTAATAAGCGCAGAAATATAACACTTCTAGATAAATTCTACCAAGAAAGAAAACTGAAAGCCACTGTTTCTAGATAAAAATAACAGACTAGTTCACTATTATTCTTAAAAAAATTAAAAATCATCTTATAATTCGCTAATATATTCTAGTTATCTTTGAATTGCTTAAAAATCGGGTGTTTTTCTTCGAAAAAATTATTTTAATATAATACAACGTTTAGATATTAAAACAATAATTATTCTTATACTTCTTATACGCTATATCTAATAGGATAATTTATTGCAGTGTGCTCATAGCACAGAACAAATGCTATGAGCACACGTTAACGAATTTAAAGATTAAATTCATTTTAATGATATGCATTATGTTCATTGATAATACTAGTAAATAATTACTCTATAAAGATAGTATAAAATACATTTTTTTACACTTTACCTGAGCTTTTTCTGCTGCTGCCAGAAATTGCACGTGACTACTAGCAGACTGACTTCGCGGGAAATGCTTGGCATCCATAGCTATGAGAAAAGCGCAGTCCTCGAAGGAATAGGCCTAAACTCAAGTCTACAATGGAAGACTTTGTGGTCTGGATTTTGTTAGTCAACTTAGCTACTGGAAATCAGGGAAAGTATAAACACAGGCACGTTTTTAGGCAGAAGAATAACTTGTTTGTTGTGGTTTTTTTTTTTTTAGTTGAAATTCCTCCAATGAATCAAAGATATCTTTGCACTGTAAAAACCAGCAAAGATTAGCTTTGCAAAACACAAGCCGAAGCAAGTATACGTGTGTAAATGCGACACAGCATCTCTGATGTTATTCTTTGTAGTTAAACGTAGAGATGGTCAGCTAGGATAAATCTCATCCATTTGTGCAACTATCTGAAGGGATTCTCTGTAATAATTTTCCTCTGTAGGAAGAAGAACACAGTCTATCGAAATTCAATAAGTACGTAGAAAATATCAGCTTCTTGTCGTTGTCATAGTGACGGGATGAAAATCTCTCTCTGCTTGCAAAGGTAGACGGTCTGCTCGATACCGATGAACGGAACGTTCGCTGCGTTGTAAACAGATGCGGAGATGCGCAAGAGAAGACTTTCTACAACACACCAATAGTAAGCGTACTCTTGAACTCCATTACGATTTTTTTTTTTATTATTATTTCTCCTTTTCCTTCACCGTTCTTGTCTGCAGGATCGGGCTGTCTCTTGGATCAATAGCACTGGCAGTCTTCTAGGAGAACGCAAAATGATGAAGGAATGACGTCACGTGGCACGTGAGCTTCTGACTCGTTTTGGAAATACCAGTGATGCGCAGAACCAAGTGTCACGACTCTTTATTTTATTAATCAGGTACGTACGGATGTATTTATACGCGTATGCATGCACGTACGTCTTTGCACAGATATCTGTCCAGTGCAGAGAAGCTACTAGCCTTCAATCACAAAATGATGAAAAATAGCAAAACAGCCCGATCGTAATGACGCACCTAATTTTAGAATATATATACAGTAGTAGGCAAAAAATGCAACATCTAACTTTGAAAATGTTCATTTTTAATCCCTTTGCAATAGCGATGATTTTAATATAAGTATTTTTTATAAGATGACAAACTTTCATTTCCATGATACAGGAGTACAATCGATGGCGAGCTGTTTTAGTTCTTCCATACTGCTCAACACTTCATTTCATTCACATTTAAACTGAATTTATTTGCCTTTTAAAGATTATTATTTTCAAATTCACTTCTTATGCCCACTAAATAAAACTTTTTCACTGTGAAAACTGCGTCAGCTCACCTTTCTTTTTTGCATAAAGAAAAGAAAGAGCATTTTCTTTTAGTCCTTTATCAATTACTTCCAGTCAGTGGTGTATCAAAAGACTATCTAGGGTGGTGCACGCCCCAAACAGTTTTTTAAATATCATACCAAATAAAAACAACTTTTAAAAATGTAATATAATTTGCACTGAAACATAAAACAGTACTCTCTGTTTAAAAGTCAAAATACAGATCTACATTTTCTCCAGGAGGTTTCTCCCCCCCTCCACCTCCAATTAGTTTATGCTATTCCATTTTTAATCCGGAATGATTTATGAGTTCACAAAAAAAAGGGTTTAAAAATATAAAGAAATAAAACAAAGGGGCTAAAAGAAAAACATAATAGCATAGAGACTGATGTTAACCAAAATCTGATTTTTGGCTAAGTGCCATAATCTTCTGACTCAAAAAAAATAAACACTTGAAGAATGTTCAAATTTCAAGTTTTTCTTGTCAATTAGATTATTTTATTATCTTATTTTTTTTTTTAGTTAAGAAAAAGAACGATTTTTTTTCACTTTCACAAAACTGAAACTTTAAAGAACACATTAAGCCGCCATGATGATTCCCGTGACGTCACACTTAAATCAAAATCGCATGCAACAAAAAAAAATGGTATATTTACATCAGTATCAAAAGTCTGTAAGCAACTCCTCAAAATACATTAACCACATGTTCGTATTCCTGCACGCTCGCAGTTAAGCACACACAAAAAAAAATCTTCATTCTATAGCAATATTTGCTATTAATAACCCAAAAAATGGATTAAACTACACTTTGGGCATATGCGCAGAACCTTGTGGCCAACAGTGGAAACATGACTTAAACAAAACTGTATTTTCCACAATCATGCTATGACGTATTTGGAATGCTGCCAGATCATTTTCTACTAAAATATACTGACGAAACAAGAAACTATTTGGGGTTTATCAGTTCTTTTCTTTTTAATCAATTCCGAATTAAATAACGATCATCAATCAGTCGGTAATTATAGTTAAATTATTTTTCCCTTTTATTTCTCAAGGAATTAAGAAACGTAAATTTTTTTGCCATCCAATTATCTTGTTATGCATGTACAGTGATAGCAGAAATATTCTGCGCTTTTGAAAATTGGTTGTTTATTTTTTTCAACGTTCATTTTTATTTCTTAGCAGCTATTTCTCAGTCTCATTCTGTCTTCAAGGGATTAAAGAAGAGATCATACTAAGCGATCTTGAAATTGTGATCTATTTTTAAATGTGTTTATAGTCTGGTTTCTTAGTAAATTCACTTAAAAACAAAGTATTCCTCCAAAGGGAGAATATATCGCTATTCATTAGAAATGTATGTCATTATTGACATTGAATTTTCGGTGGTTATTGGTGCTTCATCGGCGAGTAGATCACAATGTCTTTAATTGTGCGAGTTGTCGAAGCAAACAACTTAATTCTTTCTCTGTTCAAGTTATGTTGTTATTCATTTATATGAACGTTGATGGCAGTCTATCACAATTGTAGCATGGAAGTTAAAATTAACCACCTTTGAAATGTTCCATCCAATTGTACCTTTTCCATAAATGGAAAGTGTACAATAGATGAAAAAATGTCAAAATTAAGTGATGCTTACACCGAAGTGTATACCACATTAAAGGAAATTTGTATGGAACTTATTGATCATGGACCAAACCTTCCGAAAATTCATTTGGACTTCGAAAGAAGTCCCCAATCAGCTTGTTTCCAGAATGTCAAATAGCAGGCTGTCGATTCCACCTTGGGCAGTGGTACTGGATAATATAGAAGATTCCTGAAGATAAAATGAATCATTATAGTCAAAATATAGAAATATGACAATGGTTGAAATATTTTTGTAATTTTTTTTTCATCCCTGCAAACTTCGTTGCCATTACAGGAATGTTTCCAGCAAATATATTATCAATAACTAATTCAATAAAAATATACCTCTATTAAGGGCGCTAGTGATGGAAGGAAAACTCAGGATTAATAACAGAAAACCAGTAAAATAATACTGTGACCATACAGAACTCAGTGGTTCATATGACCTTGTATAATGTTGCATCTCTTCATGGTTCAATAATAATAATAATAATATAGTAAACTGGTGTCAAGTCGTATTGAGTTTTTGGATTTGTGCCACCGTAAACCACTAGATCTGAAGATCGTGAGTGGGAAGTGAATTCTGCGATTGAATCATCGCAAGATCCAATGTTCAACGCTGAGAACTTTTGAGCCAATAAACATGGATTTAGGTGGATAATTTTTCAGGCTTGATTATCCTGATCTTCACGTGTTTTTTCTGATTTTATACAGTACTTAAGTATTAACTGATCGAAGATCTACTAAATTATGCTCTGGTGGATAGCAGCACAATTGCTAGGATCGTCATTCTCCCCATACCTGGTGGAAAAGACCTGGATTCGAGTCCCGTCGATGATGTGAGGAACTTTTATGAGCCTTTTTCATAACATGGCTGAGTTAGTCGGTCTCAGGCGAAGGTAGCATGGTTTTTATTCCCAGAAACTCGGGTTTTTCATCAAACAAACAGAAAATCGAATACAGAACACACGCAATTTACAGATGTGTTACATACGAAGCATTGTGTCCTTAGTTGCCGATGCTCCTAAGTACAACAACAACAAATTGCCATTGCATTGTACTCCATTACTTTTAACCATATATAGTCTCTATTCTTGACGCCACCTGCTATTTCATAAGGGACCGTTATGTCCCGAAACAGTTTATTATAGCAGTAGTGTCCCATCTTTTAATTAACTGCCAAATCTTTGACAACACCATTTAAAAAAAAAACGTAGTGCAATACCAAGGGGAAGTTTATTTGCTGTTGAACACCAAATGGTTTTAGCATCCACTAAGAAACGAGTCTTACCCTAATACAAAGATCTAAATAAGACGATTGTCACACTTTGGCTTCTTTGGTGCCCGAGGACGTAGCCTCAACAGCGCCCTCTTAATCGTTGCTTGTAGCCCACTTTTGAGGATAGTGACCTACAAACCTTCACCCACAGAAATACGCCTCCCGATGTAATCCTTACGTTTTAATTCATTCACCGTGTGAACCTCGGCCGGCAGTCACTATTAGCAACGACAAATAATCGATGAAATCCTGACCAGAATAATGGATCAGAGAGAAATTGGGTCGTTTCTCGTGGTAGGTTTCGCACTGTTACGTTTACGTCCCTTCAATCTTTAGCGACCTTGTGTGTGTGTGTGTTAATCACGTGACCTTAATGCAGTTATCCTAAGTATTCAAATCCTATCGCTCGTCCACGTTGCATTTAACAGTCATTCGAATTTTGTAGAATATCATTTGCTCCATTGATTTCTCTTCTTTGCCTACAATAATATTTAACATCTAAAAGAATGGTAAATCGGATCGTTAAACCCCCTCCCCCCCTCCTTTTCTTATCAAGTCGAGTCGATAGCGTTCTGCAGTAATGCGCAAAGTGCTATTTCCGTCAACATAAAGGTCACGTTTGAATTCGACACAATGCTGGTAGGTTATCGCAATGGAAAGAGTGGAAGCCGTTGGAGAAAAAGAAGTTCTCTCCTAGGTCTGTTATTATCTGCAAAAACAAAGATTATATATAGAAAATAAAGGCGTGTGCTGTGCGAATATAGAGCTAGAAAATCGAATTATTAATTCCATTTTCCTGGTTGGATTCTTTCTCTGTCTGCTTGACTTAAAGTCATTGGTACTCCGTGGTCCTTTATTGGTAATTGATTCAAACACAAGTATAAATGAATAAAATGCTGCCCTATTAGAGAATCCAGGATTTAAAGGGACCGTTCCACAGAGACCTCACGATAAGCATGACCTTTGTTTCACAGTTGTCATTCAATCAATGGCAACTGTGAAACAAAAGAAGCACAGGCCAGCTGTAAGAAGATACTCCAGGAGCGCAGATGTCTGCCCTGTAGGCGAACAATTCATTCATTCACCATTGCAGACAATCATCCAAATATTCTCAGTGGCCAGAACTCATTTCCACCAACAGTACGAGTACAGCTCAGGACATTGGCCCTCAGCTGCGTTCGTATCGTATTGGTGGAATGATACTGTTAATGGTGGCTACTACAAAAAGAATTTTAAAAGGGACATACCTGTTATCAGAGACCACGTTCCAGAATATATAAAACTATATTTTATAACATTACTGCTCCTTGCCGCAACTCAATGTAAATACATTGCACAATCATTGAATGCAGGTTCGAGTATGTTAATGATTAATTTTTATCAAATGGTGTACTGTTTTATTTTTAGGCGAAGAATTTAATGCGTCCCCAAATCTGATACATATGGAGGCACTCTTTTAATGGTTGTATCTAACACTTAACCCACTGTCCACCATGCTCTCAAGGAGGAAGAACCTATACTCCCTCTCTCAACTGATGTACTGATGTACTCCCAACTCTACGCTACAACCGAGAATTAACTCCAACTACTGTGGATCATTAAAGAATTCAGCACAGTAGAGAAAAGATCATATTGTTGTCATGTTGATCAAAAGATCAACTTACACTTTTTGCACCAATGGCAGGATGAAAATGTGGCGTGACGATATGCATCCAGACTGTCTCGTGTTGTGAGAATGGTGGACAGTGGGTTAGATAGAACCCTAATGGACTACCTATTATATTTAGGTCACCTGAATAATTAAATTCATCTACCGTGCTGTGTGTCTTATGTCTGTTAATTGTGTGTGTTCTATGGTCGATTTGTCTGTTTTGCTGGACGAAAACCCCCAGTTTCTGCCGGGGAACCTTGCTATCTACGCCTGAGACCGACTAACTCAGCCAAGGAGTGAAAAAAGCCCATTAAAATTCCTCGCGTCATCTACCATAATGGACTCAGGTCATCTCACTGGAAGATTCCTCTTCTGATGAAAATCAGTCTGAGCGCGACGTTCTAGACCTTGATGGTGGTCCTTCACTTCGCCATGGTTGCTTCCAGGAAGTGTGTCATTGTTGAGTTAACCTTGTAGAAATTCAGTGTAGATATCAGCCACTACGTCGCCACAGCATTAACCACAGTAAACGACCGTGCGCATGGCATCTAGTGTTACTTCGTTGTAATTCGCCAATTGAGGTGGTCTCTGACAGGCTTTGTGCATCCAGTGATTCCCCGTAGTTATTGGAAACGGCACTGCCACTCTTTACCTAAGCCATCACTTTAACCTTGGGGAGGTAGATCCGATGAACCAACTTTCGCGATTTTTTTTTTTTTTTTCGTGGAGAGATTCGAACTCGAGTATGTCATATCGGTGGTCCGGCGTCATAACCACTGGACTAATCGCGCCGCTTTACTATTATTATTATTTAACATATTTATTATATTTAATAATAATATAATTCAAATATCTATTGGTCATAAAAATATAATTCCACTTAAAAGACGTTTATCTACAAATTAAAAATTAATCCGAATATTTATAAACTGATAAGCAATTAAATAAAAACTTTAATTTAAGAAATTAAGAAACGACTAAATTAGTTTTTTTTTATTATATAAAACTTAGCCAGACTAAAATTATTCCTATACTAGTATTATTTTTAATAGGATACATACCTATGTGATAAGAATCTATCTATATATCTTATTTTATTATTTAGTATTTTTATTAGATAAACAATTAACCTTCAAAACCGAGAATTGGGTGTTTGGTAAACTCAGATATAAATAAACGTAATTGACTGAAAGTTGTTGTCCAAACAATGCTGAAGTCTTCACCTGAACAAAGATAAGACGTATTCCCCGAAACGTATTTTATAAAATTCTCTTCAACGATACGCGATCTTTATATATGCACACATATAGCTTTGTCAAAACCATTCCATGACTGTGTATTTTCTCAAATTATTTACGCCTGAAAAAGCTTTCGAACATTGTTTTAGCTGCCTGAAACCTTCGCGCTCAACTCTATTCACAGGTACACAAGGATGACAGAAAGTTATTACTCCATGAAAACAAATGTCAGATATGATTTCTTCGGCTACAACGTTCCCCTTCACTACGCCCAGGTAAGGAAATTTTTCAAACTTTAGATACTCCCCGATGATTAAAAAAAATCAAAGAAACTGCGCATGCGGATATCAGAGTTTGATTTCTGCCTGTAAGAAAAATGTCCAGATACATGGACGAAAATAATTCTTCAGTGACATCAGAAGAGATATTTCAAGAAAACAAAAACCACTCAAATAGCGTTGCTGGGCATGTCAAACATAAAACAAACTTCGGCAGACTGACTCTAAGTATTATTCTAAGACATCACCACCAGTTTAACTGTGGCTTCAAGGAGATAAAGCTTGTTTTGTCTATATTCACTGGTCAAAATATTAGAAACCTTTTCTCAGATTGGACCATCTGGTGAGTTAATGGAGACCTCTAACTTTTAGGTGTTCTTATTACAAAATGCATAGGTACAATACCACTCCTCCCATCCTATACCTAAGCGCTCCATTACTACTATAAAGGCGGATATTCTATAACCATAAAGTTTCAAAAAGATTACCATATTCCATTTCGGCAGGCAACTCAAAAGGCTAACTGTACAGGACTAATTTTAGACAGAATGGACACCACTCGTCAAGGAGGGAAATGGAATTACTACAGTTAGTACCCTGAATTGGGTGCTCCTTGCATTAAAGACTTGATTTCCAGCATACTTTAAACATTTCTGCAGAAGCAAAAGAATAGCCAAGTTTTTGTGTTCATTCTCAATAGTATGCGTACATAAAAAAAGGTCCAGGAAAAATACTATTGGAATATGAATCTCATAGAACATTTCTGGGATTACGTGGATCGACAGATTCAGATTTTGATACTCCACCTTGGACTATTGCAGATCTACGGAAGGCAGTCCTGGTGACATGGTACCATATACTTCCTGCAGCGTTCAGAGGCTTCAAGAGTCCATGCCTCATCGTGTGGTGGCTCTACTGGAAGCAAGAGGACGAAATACCCACTATTAGAAAGCTGGCTACAACGTTTTGCGTATAACTACACTATAGAACCAACGCCCAACGATTACAAGCACATAATCTGATATATTTTTCAATAAAGTTAAATTTTCAAAAACATTTTATTAACAAATTAAAGACACGATCAACCAGTTTAATTCAATGGCTAGTTTATTTAATCATTAAATTTCCTTTCTGGGAGCATACTGTTTTATTTATATCTCTCATTTGTTTCATTTTATTCAATTTTTCTGATCGAATAGTGCCACCAAATGCGGCATGAATCTCATAGAACACTTCTATGAGATTCATAACAGTTGTAAAACTGTTATTGATCAATCTAAACTTGATTTCGAAAGAGCTTAGGGCATAAAACTTGCTCCTTGGCCATATGTTAGTCGAGCATTTTGGTCTCTTGCCAAGGCTATTAGCCGAAACTTTTTCCCATTTGCACACCCACCTCTGTTAAAACCTCATGGTTCTATTGTCACCTCAGATAAAAATAAAGCTGACTTATTAAAATAAGACTTTTCTTCTAACTCTTGTATCGAGGATATTGGTAAATCACTTTCCAGCATTCAAAATCCAATCCACTCAATATCTACCATGGTCTTCTGACAGAAAGATGGTACATGAATTCTGAACAACTTTCATTCCAAGAAAAACTTCAGGTGACATTTCTCCATTTGTTCCCAAAACCTGTGCTACTGAGTTTGCTTCAATTCGTTCTCATTTATACTTTTTTCTCAAATTACTTTGGACATAGCAGTGATGAACACGGTGAACGTTTTCAGCAAGATATTGGTAACATGAAGAAACGTTACCATGAAGGTAGACGCCCAGTAATCTATGGTTAAATACTTATCAGAGAGGCTCCCGATCATTGCAAAAGAAAGGCAAACAAAAAAAAAACAATAATAATTCACTATATTCTTATGCCATTTATTGCAAATACTTGTTAAATTTTAATTGAAATTTTCAATAAGCGTAACCTGCATTCCTCTCTAAATCTGTGGATGTGTATCTATTAATATTGAGTTCATTTTTCATTAGCAACACACACCTTGTGTAGGAATAGACTGGACTATTCTATTCATCCTCATTTGGAGAAAGCAACATGAAGCGATGAGCCTGGATGTATTGTTGGTATTCAGTAGGGTGGAGGCGGTGATGTTATGGGTTGGAGACCGTTTTCGTGGAATGCTCTAGGTCCTCTGATCACTGTTAATCAACAGCTCGATGGCAACACCTATCTTTCTATCGTCGCAGACCAATTACCCCCACCCCCATTCCTTGATGACAGACAACTCCGGCGTCTATCAGCAAGACAACGCGCCATGTCACGATGCCCAGCAGGTTGCTAAACTGCTTTCGTGAACATGACATTTTTCCGTCCTCCCATGGCTCCCAACTCAACAGATCTCAACCCAGTTGAACATCGACGAGAAAAACGACATTGGATGCTATGAACATGCACCTGACAATGTGCGAGCGTTACTGGACACGTTGCGCAACTCATGGGTACCATTATCACCGAACATCCTGCACCACCTTCTAGAGTCCATGCCAAGAAGAGTATGAGGTGCATTACAGACAAAAGGTGGTCCACAAGATATTAGGTAGGTTTTGCTAATGCAAAGCCAACTCAGTTTATATATGTATATATAGGTATATCCATATACACTCAGTGATCATTGAACTATGACCACCCCATCAGTAATGGACTATGCCGCATAGCTCGCAATATAAAAAGATAAAAAACAGACAGCCTCGTACGCTAGAGCAGTGATAATTTGAATCTCGTCATGCAAGTCAAAGTGATAAAGTAGCAATTATGGGACGTAGTAAAGGTAATACCGAGTTTCAAAAGGGTATGATTGTGGGAGCTCGTGCGGCTGATGTTTCCATATCGGAAACGGCACGTCTTGTCGGTTACTAAAGGTTCACTAATTAAGGCGTACAAAGAATGGTATCGAACGTGTCAAACCACCTCCCGCCGACAGGACTGTAAGGGAGTATGCAATGTTGATGTTCGTAGTGAGTAAAGGGGGCAGTGCGTTGCGCGGTTTCAACGTCAGGTCACTGTGCGACAGTTGATATCGCAATACAATATGGGGAATGCAAGAATAATATCCCAAATGACACGCAGACGACCCAAGGGACACCCTCTCCTCACCACTGAACTATCGTGAACTGCGAATGCTGTGGTGCCGACAACACACTCGTTGGACACTGTAGGACTGAAAACGAGTGTGCTGGTCGAATGAGTCCAAATACCTGGTGCAACACGAGTCCATGAACCCGTCTTGCATGGTTCCCACTGTCCACGTAGGTGGCAGTGGTTGCTTAATATGGGGCATGTTTTGCTGGGAAGAACTAGTACCCTTTGTATGTATGGACCAACGTTGCACTGGTGAGGTCTACCAGTAGCTCTTCAGGTACAGCGTCTGCCCCAAATAAAAATAAAGGGCCTGACCATCAAACTCACCAAGCAAATGAAGTACTTAGGAGTTATCTTAGATAATAACCTATCCTTCATACCCCACCTAAAACACATAAGAATGAAAATAAGAAGATACTCAGCCCTAGTGGCTAGGATTACGAGCAAGTACTGAGGATTGAAAAAACGAACCCTAATGCTATATTATAAGACAACTTTCATCTCAGCAATAACCTACGAAGCTGCAGTATGGTACACCAAAACATCACTAGTAACCAACGAGAAAATCCTGGATACGACACATAGGACCATCCTATTGACAACCACACGAGCTTGCTGCACGGTAAGTACACCTGCGCTGCAGGTGCCTGCTGGAGCGCTCCCCCTGGATTTAGAAGCTGTGAAAGCAAGACTGCTCTACCTGCACTCAAAGGGAGTGGCCGAAAATCACCAGAACTTCGCAATCAACCCAGCAAGCAGTCAAAAAACGGAAAGAGCCCGACTACAAACCTACCTCCTTCAGAAGTGGCAGTAAAGATGGACAGAGACGACAAAAGGTGAGATCACTCGTAAATTCTTTCCAGAACTGAACAAAATATACCAAAGGCAACCGGGCTGGTTCTTCCTGGGCTTACACCTGACCTCGTTACTCACAGGACATGGACCTTTCAACCAGAAACTGTTCGGCTTCGGCCTCACGGATGACCCAAATTGCACGTGCGGGGAGGTCGAAAACTGGGACCACCTGCTTTACGACTCCCCACAATACGAAGATCTCAGATGCACCCTCATCACGAAAATCCATTACCTTCCCAAAGGACTTGAACATCACTTCATTGACAGAGTACCGAGCACTTTCCCAGTACACACAAGACCTCTTCACAAGGAGAAAGGTGTTAATTGCCATACAAGACTGATAGTACAGTAACATAAACAAATCGCATAAAACAGAGACAACCTCTGGAAAAGAAAACTATGGAAAAAAAAGCAAATGAACGGAAAAGAAAAGAAGAAGAAAAAAAAAGGACGGGGACTGCCCCATGAATGTCCCAACTTAAATCAAATGGACAAGAACAGAGACAACAAACTGCAGCCTAGCTGCCAAAGCCTTACGGGCATCCTGAAGAGGGCATCCTAGCCCCTTTCACCTTTAAACCCTACTTCCCGGGGGGACGATTCTCTCCTCTTCCCACCCTCATTTATGCTCTGGTGGGCATGGGCATGCCCCACTGAAACTTGGGGCTGCCTTCCCTGTTTTCCCCATACTTCTGTCTTTCTACCCCCAGTCTTCAGCTCCCCTCCTTCTCTATCTTCACGCTAGCGAAGCCCCCACACACCTAAATTTAAACACATCCAAAATATCTTTGCCCACGTCCCGGCCTATCAACTCAAGAGACAACAACCCCACGATTGACGCTGGTATGTGTATGCACGTTGTGTGTATATATGTACGTGATATAAATACAATATAAGAATATTTATTTATTTATTATTATTATTATTAATTTTTTTTAGGTCCTAGCCACTGAAATCTTAGGAAATTAGGTGGCAGGACCTGCCAGAGTAACTTAAGTCTACTGGGTTCCTGGTCTGCCTCCACTGATGTAAAGACTTTAAATAAACATTTTCAAAGTTTTGGTAATTGCTCCAGTTTTCCTTGTGTTAAATTAGAGTAAAATATAAAAACCAAAATAAGCACAAAACATCTTTGCAATTCAAAACGTGTATTGGATTTGCTTACTGATTCTTTATTTCAGAATGTAACTTTTATACAGATATTTTTTTTAAATAAAATCACGTAACTTTTCAAATAATCAGAAAAAAATCTCCTTTAATAAATACTGGATTACAAGTTCATCTTTTTGAACTATTTGACGACACTTACTGCCATGGCTCGAGCTAGGACACTTTTTTAGGGCTACGACTAAATATCTGATTTGATGTGTATTCCCCCCCTCAAAAAATACGACTGAAAAACACAACAAAACAATACTAACAGATGATCTTTATTACAATGACGAGCTCCTGCACAGGAGGCCTCCTGTTGAAACGAAAAAAAAAAAAAAATTAAACACAATAGCAGCAGGAATGCAAGAGGAGCTCTGGAAAGTTTCTCAGTATTGTACTCTTGATGGAGTTCGTTCTTTCTTTGGAGTTTGGAATTTGGTCATCTAACAAGATTTAGATCTCTAGCTCTGACATGGGTTGAGTGTTCTGTTGAAGGAGCAGGCGCTTTCTCATGCGTCCATGTGTGCCCAGATGGATGTATGGATTTGGCACAAAATGCGTAGCAACTGGCAGCCATCTTGGTGGTGAGGAGTTGGTGGGAGGCTCGTCAGGTGATGGTAGAAGATTTTACTAGTGTACTACGGCGATTAAATCTATGAAAGAAGAAATTTAAATTCAGTAGTGTAATAATAGTATTAATTTTTTCAGTTCATAAATGATATGTTAATTTTTAATTATAATAAGTTGAGCTCTTAAATCATAAAATATTGTATAATTGCTTAAACTGTATTTGACACGATTTATCTATTTATCTATTATTACCTTCAACTCAGCAGCGCTGGTGGTGGCGTGGCACCTGTGATACAATGTACAATGTACCCTTCGACAATTAAAAAAATTTATTAGTATCAAGAATAATTAATTAAAAATAAATAATTTTTATTCTTCATAATAATAATACACTGCCCTACCATTTATATTTACTGGAAAAATAAGAGTGTGGTGAAATCTTTGCCCTTTATGACAGCCTGTGAACCGCCCTCCACCAATTTTTTGTAAATGTCCTGCAATATTTTCCGCCATTTGACCTTCAAATAGAAGTTCAACTCTGTTTTTGGGCAGTCTCTCCTCGCTCATACACCCGATGATCCAGTTCATCCAAGAGGTTCTATAGGATTGAGGTCGCGACTTAGGCTGGCTAGTCCAACTTTTTGGCGCTCGTGTCCTCAAACCGGTCCTTCACAATACGAACGCTATAACATGGAGAATTGTCCTGCTGATACAAGTATGGGCCATCCCCGATGAGATATGACAACGTAGATAACACTTTATTGTCCAGGACGTCTAGACAAACCTCAGCATTCATGGTTTGTCCAAAATAATTAATAGTCCCATCCAAACCATGATAAACAGCCCTAGACCATCAAGTTGCCTCCGCCAAATTTCATTGGTGGGACAACACAGTCCGGTAACTTTCTACTGGCATCCGCCACATCCAGTCATGACTGTGAGTCTCGTAAATCACGCACAGTGACTCATCGCTCGAAAGCACAGCTTTTCATTGGTCTACGGTCCAAACGGTGGATCTTACACCAATCTAGACAGTATGTGGTATCAGTTGGGATTCTTAGTGACTTGTAGACGTCTTCATGACCATGGTAGCCCATATTATGCAAAGGTCCTATGCACTGTATTAGTACGATGTACTTAATCGTCTCACTGAAGGGCAGTGTGTGTGTGTACACTGCGTTAACGTCGACCCGTGTTCCAAAAAGACTATTGTTTTCACGTTCCGTCAGCTTTGGGCTTTTTCCAAATTGTTTCGTAACGGTGTCAGCACCGGTCCACTTCCATTTGCAGATCACGCGACCAATCAACGACCTAGGGATCATCAGTGCTATTAAAATGTCAACTATAGACCTATAAAACGACAGCATTATAAAGAGGATTTGATAATTTTATAGAAATCATATTCTGGCAAGTAAAAACTTGTAGTATGGTAAACTGGCGCAAATTAGGATTTCAAAAAGTAATTTTCATACCAGGTTTTGCTGATTCTCCTCTTTATTCTTCTTCCTCTTCCTCCTCTTCCTCTTCCTCTTCATACTCCTCCTCCTCTTCTTCTTGCGCTGGTGGAGGAGGAGCAGATCTTGGTGGTTCAGGCTCTGGTTCGGGCTCAGGTATGGCCATAAACTGATCAAGGTCATCTTCCTCATCATCGTAAACACGACTACGATCGATAACTTCCTTCACCTTTGGCGCTGTTGGATCCCATTTAGGAAGCTTGGATTCTCCCTTTTCCTTAAAATTCTTCATCCTATCGCTCCAGTTTTTCTCTAGGGATTGCTTGTATTGATTGTCGAATCCCTGTATAGAAACAATAGTAAAAAAAGAGGCAAAATAATTTTGGAAGTGTTGTAATTTGTATGCACGTGTAAACCCAATACCCAACTTTCTATTTTGCGTTTTTCTTTTTTTTTTTTTTTTCATATTGGAGGGGATGGGGCTGTGCCCTATGCCTTAAAGTCTGGATTAAAATCCAGACTTTAATTATATTTACATACTTCGCCTAATAACAATTTACTAAAATAATCGAATAAATATTTTTTTAAAAAAATAATAATAATGTTTAATCTTTTTACAAGAATAATAACTTTGCTAATTTTCTAATTAGGCAATCGTTTTTTTAAATTTTTTTCTAAACTACTGTAACGTGCAATACTCTAATTTAAAACCTCTATACTTTTTAAATAGGCAGGCATGATCTTTCTAAAAAAAATTGGACTTTCTAAATATCTATAGAAGAAATAATTTCAATTGTATACAT
Source organism: Mastigoproctus giganteus (assembly GCF_048544385.1). NCBI lineage: Eukaryota > Metazoa > Arthropoda > Arachnida > Uropygi > Thelyphonidae > Mastigoproctus > Mastigoproctus giganteus. The sequence goes on along the minus strand of NC_143582.1, from coordinate 195,455,872 downwards.
GCAGCTCGGAATTCTACGTGCACTCCTTAAAAAAAAACATGCTTTTTTTCAAAACATTTTGGTTGGATTAACCGGAAAAAAAAACTTAAGGTTAAAAATGATGGATCTTTTGATTTTTCAAAATATTTTCATTAAAATACGAAAATCAAAATGCTCAACTCTAAAAAATAGTTAAATAGATCAATAAATTGTATATGTAAATTGTAATAGCATATAAAAATTTAAAAAAAAATCGAAAAACTATGCATTCTTAAAATATTGCATTGACACAAAAAAGGAACTGGAAAAATATTGGATAAAAATCTTCATGGGGATTTCGAATTCGATAGGCTTCAGTTTTCCACAGGCATCTACATCAGGGGAATTCAGGAGATATCTAAAATGCTCTGTTGTGAGGAAATGGAAGATTTATGTAGCAGATAGCACTCAAAAATGTTTCAAAAAATTCCATCCCTGATATTTGATATTTTAAACCAAAAATTAGTTCCTAGAAATTGTGTTATGAAACTGTGATGTGATATTTTGAGACCAGGTCGGCCCTTATCATTTATTTATGAGTCCCTATTGTTTAAAAGCATCAGCGACTAAGCCCATATTGCTCTGTATATAGTGTCTGTAAATTGCGTGTGTTCTGTGATCGATTTGCTGTTTACTGGATGAAAAATCACGCTACCCTGCCTGAGACCGACTAACTTGGCCACGTTGTGAAAAAGGCCCATAAAAACTCCTCACCTCATCGACGAGACTCTAACTCAGGTCTTTTGCATCCGGTGGGAGGGGGACAGCAATTCTACCAACTGTGCTACCAGGAGGGCGTTTATTTATGAACAAGACTTCATTTTTTTCCATTAGTTCCGAAAGATTTTTTAAATTTTCTTTCTTTCACAAAATCAGAAGAGAGGACAAGAAGGTATATGCAAGAAAAGTCCATTGATTTTTATTCTTTCGAAAAAAAGAATCAGAGTATATTTACAAAAGATACTAATTACAATATATTATAATTTTAGTCCCAAAACTCCTTCATGCTTAGATAAGAAACTTATCAATCATCCCTTCATCAATTCATTCACCCAATCATCAAACTACCAACATCCTGGTATTATACATATAACTGAATTATGTATAGCGCAACGTCATTTATTATGAATTAGATATCTAAAGTATTTATAGAAAAACTCAACACGAATTTCAAAATACCAAAGATGAATTCCCCGCTGTTAATCTTTTGAATAAACCATTTTTCCACTTCATTGAATTCTGTCATAAGAAATTAATCTACAGCTGTGTTCATTTTGCAATGTCGAATTTGCGTGCTGCGAAGTGGTTACATGGATTAGGAGGGGGGTATTTCACTAGGGTGTTTCACTAGGAACTTTCTTCCTCTTGCTCAATTGGACCTACAAGATTGGTCAAAGAGATGCAGTGTTGTATTCTCTATCTTGCAAACTCCTCTGACCTCTCAATAATGTAGACCGTGGCGGAGTATAAACAGATTGATTTATTTAAATATATTCGCAGATGTACTGGTCAATCATCTGCTAGTCAATCACCAAGTTTTAGCATCCATCTGCACCTAAGAATATCAAACGGATCACAGTCTCCCATTTTGGGACCTCAAATGGGTTAACTATAAATATACACGCTTTATAGAAATTCTTAAATAATGATCAAAAAATACATTTATTTTTCTTTTGAATTGAATCCATTTGGTTCTATTCTCAAGGACGGAATTTATTTAAAAAGAGATTTGATGTCTGAAATTGGAAGGTTTAAGACGAGTATGCATCTGCTACATAGGGACACCGGGGATGGGAGATTCCAAGCATAAGGATAAGGTATGGGGCATGGATGAACAAGCAGAGAAATGCCCAACATTTACATACACCATTGAAGAGTCCCTTCTTGTCATCAAAAGTCCTGGTGTCAACTCGACGTTCGTGCTTGCTGGCAACTTTGATCTTAGGCTATAATGGGCAGAAAAAAAAGCGGAGAAGGGGGAAAAAGAAAAAACAACAAAAAATAAGCACATTATGACGTCTTTACATATATATATATCGCGCGCACAGAATACTTACTCCTTCATAAAGGGACTTTTTGTCGACAAACGTTCTTCTATCAAGATTTCTCTCGTACTTGCTCGCAACTTGGAGTTTAGGCTAGAATGAGGAAAGATAAAAGGGAAGGAACAAGGGATTTATTGGGTTAATATGACTTTGGATAAAAGAGGATAAACCAGAATATGTGATGGGTGTTGCTAGTTGTGAGCTCAACCAAAAAGAAAAAAAAAACTGATAATTTTAAATCTGGAGGCTTTCTATCTAAAAGAAGAATACACGAAGTCCATCTATTTCTTTTTCTGAGAAGAAGGTATATATAAGAGATTAACAGTCTTGATTTATGTTAGGTAAGAGATTACATGTCGGATTCTTTTAAGTAAAAACATGAGATAATATTTTTTTCTTCTTATACCGGATTACTTCTTTTCTAAATTATAATTCCATCTCATTTTATTTATGATTATTTCCTTATTAAATATTCTAGAAGAGCAGATTGTGCTAAGATTTTTAATTAAGAACTTCATTTCGAAATGATAAAAGGAATTTTTCTAATTCGATTTAAAATGTGGAAACGAGTTCGTTTTAAAATATGATAAAAAGATTATTTAAATTAAAAATAATGGCCGAAAATATTCAGATTATTCTTCCAAGTTTGATAAAATATAATTATACAACGCATTTTTTTTTTAAAAAAGAAAGTTACTCTTGGCTGAGCTCAGTTAATAAGGTGGAATGGGTATTTCATGCTAAGTACGAGTCTTCTTTCATTAATATTTCCACTGAATATCACTTGTTCATTTAGAATTTTTTAAATATAAATATAACTTACTATATTCTATGAAATTAATACAATATAAAGTAATTTGTAAAATTTATAAAGCATTTAAGTCATAAGGATACCTTATAATTTACAAAGACACGAAATACTGTACAATGGTTAGCCCCTTGATTAGAAATGTGTGTCCTGGACCTGGAATGCTCATCTGTCAATAGGATTTACGAGGTTCCTCAAGGTGTGAGCAAGAATACTGTACTAATAGGCAGTCGCCAAATAGTCTTGAAATTATTACCAGGATGCAGGCAGAGGATTGTGATGATGAAAGGATCTGGAAGTGTGCAGACCTGGGCAGATATACTCCATCATCTGTTCATTCATGTATCACATTTGATATGATACATGAATAAAAATATTTCCCGGTGTTCCTCATACGAACATCACATGGAAGGTGACATAAATAAGTACTGTCCTCCAAGAAAGTATTCAGAAACACATTGATTGTACAAATTACTGCCACTCACTTCAACAACGTGTCGGCTGACCGCTATACCCTCCTGGCCAGGTTTCTCCCCCATTTTTCCTGCAGGACAGCGACTAGTTGAGCTACACTCTTACGTTGTGTTGGATTAGCCTCCACCAGATATTCCAGTTCATCCCATAGGTATTCTATCGGACTCAAATGGAACTTCCCTCGAATCATTCCAACTTTTTACATTCATGTCCATGAACCATTCTGAAATAGCATTGGCGGTATGACATAGGGATTATACTGCTGAAACACCCTTGGGTCTGTGCCAAATAACTGTCACATCGTAGGAGCATGGAACTGCCCACAACTTTAAATTAGGCATCGGCGTTCATGGTTCCCTGCACAACCACCAAAGGTCCTAAGCCATACAATGAGAAACAGCGCCGTACCATAACCTCTATGAACTCTATTGGTAGCACAATGCACTCCAGCAGTAGACGTTCTCCAGGCATACTCCATACCACACCCGTCCACCTGATTGGAGTAGGGTGTAGCAATATTCTTCGCGCCGTAAAACCGATTTATACTGTTCTATAGACCAATTTCGACGTTCATTTCAATAAGCAAAGCGAGACTGCTGATTGAAGTTGGAAATATTTGACTTATGCGCCGTCGCTCTTCCATAAAAACCAAGATTGTGGAGCATCATACGCAGTATATTATTACGAACCTCAAATCCTGTTGACGACTTAAACTCCTGGTTGATGTTTTTCAGAGATGTCTGAAAAAATTGTCACACTACCCTTCTAAGTAACCTCTGCCTAGAGGAGTGTGATTCCGTGGTCTTCTTGTATGTTGCGGACGGTAGTGATACCGTCACGATTCTTTCACGAGAACATGACTAAAGGTCGACTTTGAATCATGCGTGACACCCGACAGTAATTCCCAAATCAGTCAGCTAGGTTCTCTATCATGACAAGAATAACTGATTTGCGTGGTTCATACTCCATTTTGAGTTTTTCCTAGACTTAATCACTTGTTTAACCAGGAAGGTTCAATGGATACTTTTTGGAGGGAATTATAAATAAGATTCCATTGGTGTATTTTTCAGAAAATCACCTTAATGGCTTTTATTCTTAAGTGATTTTATCTGTCCGGTATGGTTTATAAATGCATTTCAAATAATTTGAAAGAACACTTGAAATCAAATTTTAATATTTAGCGGTTTTATTTAATTATGAAATTTTTAGTTTCAGAATAGTTCTTGCCAACATTTGTAAATTAAACATTAATTCCAAAAATTAAGACTTGCCCATTATGTTTATTAAAAGTTAAATTTGAGATCGTTAATATTCGAACTGGATAATGTCCAAGTTTTTGTTTTTTAAGTTTCTTTCTAATAAGGTCGTTCTTTATGCAAATTTTACGAAAGAGATTAATTTGAAAAGCAGGCTGTCTAATTATGGCCGAATTGCTTCCATGCTTCTCTTTTGTCTCAGTCCAGGATTATTTTTCCAGATACGTTCATTAGTGAAATAAATTTGTAAGAAATCACACCATGGGATTGTCAAAAGAATAACAAAAGCCTGTATGAGAAAGAAACGTAAATGGCATTTACAGTTTCATTTATTTTCCGACATCAATTAATAAAATTATAATTTAAGAAGCCGAACAAATATAAAATTCGAAATTTAAAATTAATTCTATATATTCAATTTTATTATACGAATACAAAAACCTCTTTATCCTTGGTTATCAAGGGGCTCCTGTATATTTGTTGTTGTTTTTTTATCTATTGAGATCAATAAAAGATTTTTAAAAGACTTAAAATCCCTTAAGGTTAACTAAAATTTTCTAAATTATTTGTTTAATTAATTTTTCGAAATAGTTTTACATAACCTTCCTTCAGAAATAATGGAAATATCCCTGGATGTTATTTTAAATAATGAAATCACTTCTTACCGGGTATTTTCCCATCAGGGCTCTGAAAATAATAAAAAAATATATATGTATTAAATATTTTGCAACATTATATCGCTTCTGTTAATAATTATCAATTTTAGAAAGGTAGTTCAAACACAGATGAGAAATTTTTATATAAAATATAAATATATAGTGTAACTAGTCCAGATAATCTTTTAATCCAAATACTGTCATTTTTCTGCTAACTCCAAATTGCATTTTTCAAGCAGCCTTTCGCATCCCTCAATTTTAAATTTCATTTCAATCCCTCAGGGTATTCATATCCTGTATGTAATCCCTTAGCGTACCCTTGTCAGATCACTTAGGGTTTTAATTTCCCCTGTCAGATTGTTCTATCCATTACCAAATCCCTCAGGGTATTCAGGTCCCGTGTCAGATCCTGAGGGTAACACACGGTTTGAAGAGGGGCAAAATTTGTTATGGTGGTGTACCATAGAATACTACTATGATACGCCACCAGAACAAGCTTTTTTCTATGATGGTGTACCATAGTATTCTATAGTACACCATCATAGAAAAAAGGTCACTGTTTGGTAATTCTTATACAACCAAGATGTCATACAAGATGCTCGAAAATATGGTCAATGACATCAGTACGGCGTATGATCCTCCAACGGCTAAAGAGACCTGGCAGCGGTGAACCATGCTCGAGATAAGGGTGTCTATAAGGTTCTGTGGCAACAAATCCCATTCTTCCATCAGCACAGACTCAGCAAGTGACCGAGGAATTGGCTGTCCTGTCGGCTTGCAATGCGACGCCCAAGGGCCACAGATGTACGATCGGATTTAAGTCTGATTATCGTGATGGCCACACGGCTGTCATTGGATATCTTCAGTTCCAAGATATTCCTCCACCACTTCAGCTCTTTGTGCAGTGGCGTTGTCTTCGATACTGTTGGCAATAAAATGTTTGTGTAAAACATTTTGTCGATCAGTGTAGATAAAATATTCACAAAATCATACCATTCCTCTACGTTCACGTCCTCTACCTATTTTAGCGTGGATATTACATATAGTACAGTTTCATTTGATAATTTGTCATTTTAATTTAACCTTTCAAGCGGAATCTGTTGTTAGTTTTCGTTTCTAAGTAGAGAAGATGCATATAGTTAATTAATTATTCAATGTAACCTTTGCATGATTTTAAAGGATCGATATTGTTTTCTCTTTTGCTTTCTGATGGTCTTAGACCATCGAAATAGTTGCAAGCTGGATTTAATTTCAACACCGCTAACTGAATTTTAATTATTTATTTTAATTTTTAATTAAATTTTAATTGTTTTTTCATAGATTCATCCATTTCAACACACCACGTACGCAATCAAATAAAGATACCAATACATCTTAATGCAGATTTTCTCAATTTCAAATAGCAAAAATAATTCGGACTAAAATTTAACAGAAGAAACTAAATTATGATTCAAGATAAGAATTCATTTTTAATGTAATTAAAATTAAATGAAATGTAAAGTAATTTAAAGAAAAATTGAAAACTTTCAAAGAATATTTCACCCCTCCAATTTTTAATGGATATAAAATTAGTAGACATCAGGATTTTATCTTTTAATATAAACATATATCTTTACTAATAAAATCGAGGCAAATACTTAAATTTTAATGAAACTGTATTCTTTGAAACTATGAAACTTACTCTGGGTCCAGACCTTTCTTCAAGGCTTTGCTTCTGTTGATTTGTTTTTGTCTCTCAGTTAGCTCTTTCAACTAAAATGTAAACACGAAGATTAATAGAATTAGAATTGCATCTCTTAAATATGAATGTTTCTTGAACAAACTTAAAATACGAAGATAAAATTTACTACAATTGCATAATCGTCAATACAATAAAATCCCGTTATAATGAGCTTCAGGCAGCACAATATCCACTACCAATTTCTTAAATGCTGAACTCCAAGTAATCCTCCAGTGGAGCAAATACAACTCAGTTGATTTCAATCCTCCTAAAACTCAGTCTTGTCTTATATCTCATAAAAAGGATTCTTCTGCTCCTATGCTAATCTTTGGTGACACTCCGATTTCTAGTCAAAATGATATATCTCTTTTGGGGATTATCCTGACTTCTAATCTCTCTTGGCACAAGCACATTACAAATATTGCTTCCTCTGCATCTAAACATAGATGCAGAGGAAGGGATATATAGTAATCATAAACAACATTTTAATTTAAATAAACTTATTATAAATCACTTACATCGTAATCTTGTCTTTTCTGTCTCTCCTCTAAATCATATTTCTCACTCTCTAGGGCCACAATTCTCTCCCATAATTCAGCGCACTTGCCTTTCAGATCATCTCCAGACAGTCCTTCAATGGCCAAAGGCTTTACTCTAACGCTTAAGGCGTATTTCTTATCTTCTTCCAGTTGCTCCTTGGTTTTGAATTTTTCGTTCTCGGACATCCCAATCTGAAAATGAAAGCTTTGTAAATCGCAATAAAACACCATTTTTATTTTTATTAAATTTGAAATTCTTGTTTATTGTTGTCTCTAATATATCCTCTGATATTTAAATCAGTTACCGTTCAATATTTTGATTACATATACTATCTTTAATAAATAAATAAATAAATAAAAACAGTCTGTGGAATTAAGATCTATATTCATAGTGTCCACAAATTGACTGAACACGCATTGTTCTCATTAAGATATTCAGAAAATAACATTGTATAAAGTTCTAACACGGCTGAATTTTTAATAAACATAAAGTCAGAACACACCTTTCGATTAATTATATAACAAATAGTAACTAAAAGAGGTTTAATTTTTTTTTTAAAAACTGTTAAAGATTATCTGCTTGATGCTTCCTTTCTCATGTCTGTATTAGTTGTTCATTTGTTTATATTATTTACACTGAGTGATCACTGAATTATGACCACCCCTATGAAAACTGAAAGCATTGACCACGTGAGGTACGAGAGTGCTGAGTTAGTCGATCTACGTAGCCAAAATAAGGTGTCAGTGGTTCAGTAGGTAGTAAAATTCCGAGCGTGATAGGTAAAAGGAAGGATTTCTGAAACTTTAATAAAGGATAGATTGTCGGTGCTCGACGAGCTGGTGCCTCGATTTCCCAAATAGCTAAACTAGTGGGGTGTTCGAGAGCCGCTGTAGTTAAAGTGTACCAGGACTGGCGTCAAAATGGTCAAACAACGGCCCGGAACAATATCTGGCATGACTATGCGTCGCACGTATGGGCTATACCAGCAGACAACCCCTACGGCATCCTCTCCTAACCATCGGCGTAAAAGATTCGCCTGGTGCAATGAGCATGCAAGATGGACGTTAGAAGACTGGAAGAAGGTGTGCTGGTCGGATGAGTCGCGTTTTTTACTCCACTTTGTGAATGGTCGTGTACGGATTTGGCATCAACAACACGAGGCTCTTTATCCTTCATGCATGGTGGAACTTTACAAAAATGACTATATTTTAATACTGCTTCTTGCAATACTTGTTAAAATTTCATTAAAAATTCCATTAAGCGTAACTTGAATTCCTCTCTCTTAATCTATGGGCAGTATCTGACTTCACATTTTGATTCAGATCATCAAAATCAATGAGATGTACCATCTTTCGGAAGAAAATAAATCAAAAGTTTAGTCCAACGTAAAGCTAATAAATTACTTATAAATACTTGTAAAGTTCCTTACATCTTCAATAAGATCTAAGGATTATTGAACGCTGCTTTACCCTTAAAACATTAACTATGTCTTCCTTTAAACAGCTGTGGTTTAATCAGAGATGGATATGTAGCTTGTACTGTATAAATTACATAGAAAACGGCTTGGATGGATTTTAAGATAAATAAGATATGATTGGGGAAGTAGAATTTAAAATACAGCAACAATTGCTAATCGCCATTTAAAGAAAATTCTCTTTCTCTCTTGAGAAAAAGAAAGGGAGAGAAAGACGGAAGCACTATTGTTCGAAACTTTCGTTTCATTAATAAATTAGCGTCTTTTGTATCTAACGACTTGTTAAGCTACATTATAAATATTAATGATCCAATTAATTAAAGCTAAAACATGATCGATAGAATGCAGAAATAAATCCTTCATACTCTGCTAAGGTAGCTGCGTACAATACACACATTTAAAATATAACTGGAGTATTGCCATCTACTTACATCTGACTTTTTCTTGATGACAAAGTTTGGCCCTGCAGTTTCTTCTTTCTTCATGGCCTGCAGCATAGCCTGTCTTTTCTTCTCTGCCTCCTCGAGTCTTTTTCTTTTAGCTTCCGCATCCCTTTCCTTCTTTTCTTCCTATAAATAAAAAGGTAAGTAATGAGTTTGTGAAGATACGATTAGTTTATCATGTATCCCAATAAGGTCAATGAATTCATGACCAGAGAGTAGCTGGGTGCCGTCTCTGACCCAACGGTGCTGGGATTTAACTTTGTTGGAGGTGTTAAGGCCTTGACCATCACAAGATCTGTGAAGAAGGTCTTGCCACCTATTCTTGATCTTGGTATTTGTGTCCACAGAATGGTACCATCTTTAATTAGATTGTTGCTGGCCCTTAATTCATTTCTGACCAGTGCCATGGTAAGAGACGAGAAGTGTTGTAGTCCCAATAGCCGATTTCACTTAAACAGTGGAATTATCTAACGAAGAGAAGCTATGCCAAGCCCCTGTCAACCGCATCAGCGTGGAAGTATGTCGTAGGTACATCCTTAGGCGGCTCTAACTTGTAAATCATGTTTGCTTAGTTGGTCAGCAGCAATACGGCCAAACATTAATTGGTAGAGTATAGGTAGAACAAATAATCTAAGGATGAGCAGAGGCTGCTGTGGTATAAGGGGAGCCTTTCTTAGTTTATCTAATATTTCTTGCAAATTACAGCCCACCTTCGTAAGACCTCCGAGTGAAAACTCCACCCCCAGATACCTCCACATGGTCTCAACTGATGAAGATGATAACTCAGTCCTATCTAGAAATAATTTAACGTCGTAGACCTTTATTTTCTAAATCACGGCCGGACGGAACAAGAGACAAAGTCCATGATTTAGAGAGGTTGATCGCCAGACCCCTCTTCCTAAAGAAGCTGATGGCCTGATCTATTAACCTCTATTGGCCACCTTTGGTGGAAGCCATCAATAAGTCATCGGCGAAGGCCATTGCATTAATCCTCTGTCCCTACTGGTTGTTACCTACATGAGTTGTGAGCTCTTTTAAGAGCAAGTCCAAACTAAACTAAAGAGCATTGAAGGTAGATGGTCTCTTTACCGCACGCCTCTTGTACGTTTGATAATATGTTCTTCTCCTGCGACACGTAAACTTGTAGAGAGGTTGTCCTGCAAGGAAATGATCGATCAGTTGTCCTGCAAGGCAATGTCTTAGTCACCGCTTGGTAGGAAACTTGGTCAAAGGCCTTCTGGACGTCAATAGTGGCCAAGTATAGTGATCGAAGTTCTTGTCTTGAGCAGTGAAGAATGGTAAGTAATAAATGCACATCCTCAGCACCTCATCCATCAGAGGAAATGACGGCCCGCTGACGATGGTCAAAGCGGAGCACCCCATTATTCTCTTGCATGGTATCTTATGAAATAGTCTCACCACCACAGAAGCCACGATAATAGGTCGATAGTCACCAGGTGGGGTTACTCTTCTTAGGGATCAAGATTGTATATACTCTAAGAAGAGATTCAAGCAAAGTGTCCAATAATAAGAAGATATGTAACAGGTCAATTAAGACCTAAACGAGAATATTCTTTAGTTGCACAGGTGATATCCCTTCGAGTCCAGAACTGGCGGAGAGAGTGGGATAAGTGGATCTAATCTAACCGGAGTGATGGACTTATAAAGCAGTGTCATGAGCTGCCCATCCTCAGTGGAATTAGGCGGAGGAACCCTGGATCTCCAGGACTCCTCAGGAGACTGGAAGATATCAGACCAGAGCTCCTTGAACTCAGAAAATACTACAGGAGGGGAGCATCAGCACCATCATCCAAAATAGAATGGGTGCATCTCTTCCGATTCTGGGTCTTAGCATATTCCAACTTATGTATGCGCCTTGGAGATTGTTGTGTTGTGGATGTGTGCATTCAGACTATCATCATAAATTAATATTTGTTTATAAACTTCAAGTAATTATTACTTACTATCTCTCTTAGCCTTTGTTCTTCCTGTTTCCTCTTTTGTTCAAGCAGTTTCTTCTCCTGCTCTGCTCTAAATGTTTTTCTTTTGCTCTGAAAAGATAGAAATAATTTAGTAAAATATATTAAAAGCAGCTTTTGAATTATTAGCAACAATAAACACTGTAAATATTTTTGAGCTGCTCAATTACATTTATGAATGTTGATCATAATTAAAATTATGAAAAGCAGGCAAAGAACAAAGCTCGCCTTCATCACGAGTTGCCTTGGCATTGCACTATCTACCACAAAATGGCATCGCCAAAAAAGTACTAGTTTTTATAATTATTAAAAGGCTTAAATAATTGAGTGCTTTAACACGCGCTGTACAAAACCCTGCACGCTGGTCATAGTTTATTACATAATAAAAAGCTTTAATTGTATTAGTCTTTACAGTTAACCATCAATGAAGAGTTTTTTCTTTCACTTTCGATTATAAAATCGCATCTTAATATTGTGGCAATAAAGAGTCAGGCATGACAAGATAATGAAATTGTCCGTTTTATAAAGTTGAAAAATTTACCTGTCTTTCTTTTAACTTTTTCAGCTCTTCTTCTTCCTTTGCTCTCTGCTTGCGTCGTTGTTCTAAATACTCTTGCCACATGGCTTCCTCCTCCTCCTTCTTCTTCTTAAACTTCTCCTGAGGAGCAAAACATCAAAGATATTGAGTGATTGGAAATGTGTTGCGTGAAGTCAACAGAGAATTCAATGAATGCATTTCTAGCGCAATAAAATTAAAAATAATTATATAAAATAATTTTAATATTAACTATAAATTAAAAAACCCAACTTTGAAAATAAGTAAATAAATATATTGAAATCGTGATTATTTCTCTTCGAATTTATGTTTAGATCTACGAATAAGGAGTAGTTTTTTCAACCATCTATAATTTCCAGTTTCGTGTTTAAACGAAAGAACAGCTAATGAAATTAAAGGAATGTTTAAATAAAACAAAAAAGGAACTTCTAGGAATTCTTTTGTGTGGTTGACACCACAAATTAGAATTTTAGAGACGTATAGGCTTCGAGATTAATGTCAACAAGCTCATGGTACTTAATGGGGCGATGCCCCATTAAGTACCATTTGAAATGTGGACGTATAGAAGAATGTTAAAGATACCATGGACAGCAATGGTGACCAATGAGAGTGTCCTACAGAGAATTGAAAAAAAAAAAAAAAAACGGTGAATTGCTGAAGAATGTAAAAAAAAAACAGCGTATCTTGGACACCTGATGAGGAATATGCAATTCCACGGCTAATTATTGAGGGGAGAACGGTGGGAAGAAAACAGCCTGGGAGAAGACGCCTATCATGGCTAGACAACATCAAGAATTGGACGGGACTAAACATAGAGCAGCTGTTCAGAGATCCCAGAGACTGTGAAACATTTGCCATGGTGGTCACCGACCTCCATTAGGAGATGGCACACTGAGAAGAAGAGACATGGTAGCTGAGCAGTTTAAACCTTGCTGGCGCAAAAAAACAGATCAATGGACAAGACAGTCCTACAAGCCAAGAAGCTTATAAACAAAGAAACGTTTTTCCTATTTTCATGGATTCTAAAAATTAAAAATTAGATGGTTGATACAAATGCCAAATTGCTTTTTTAATATTTAAACTTTGTTTTAAAATGTACCATATACGGCATTTTTATTGATGAATCGTAGTTTAACTTCGTCCGGAGAAATAAACTTTTAACTTCATTTAAAAGCAAAACCACTTACCTGCAGAACTAAACGCTTTTATATTTAAAATTATAAATTATTTTATTGCAGGATCAAAGGGAAATAATCCTACAAAAATTATTTTATTATAGGATCATTTTCCTTTAATCCTACAATAAAATAATTGTTTTCCATTATGATTATATTATTTTTTAAAAATTAAAATAACAAAATATAATAAAAATGGAAAGAGTAAGTCAATTCTTACCTCCATTGCAATCTCGGCCTCAGTCATGACTGCTGGTTCCCTAAAAGTTACAAAGCAAAAACAAAAAATATATATATTATTTTGCAAAATCATAAATATTATAAAGCCATATTAGTTGTTCATTTTCTTTAGCAATTAGAATATTACATATCTATGTGATTTTATATTATTTTGTTTTAATCGACATAAGAACATGTTCAAAATATTTATTTATTTTTTAAATTTTATATAAAAACGTTTATTGACTTAAATATTTCATAATAAAAGTAATAAATTTTTCTGCACTTCAATGTAATAATTTTGAATTAATTTTCAAAATACAAACTAAAGGAAATAGAAAACCACTCTTAAAAAAATAACTTATAAAGATATTACGTGCTTGAATGACACACAAACACTTCACTCCAAACAGTAAAACCAATAAAACTCACTTCCATGCAAAATATACCAGTAATGGCAAATAAAATAGTTTATCTTTTCGGAGGTCCAAGTAGATTACAAATAAAAACATATTTTTCAACCTTTTTACAGTAGTAAACAAAAAAAAGTTCAACTAGTTACGATTAACAGTAATTAGTGATGTCAATTGGTTAGGTATAAGGGATCTGAAGTATATTATGAACATTTTCTCCAGAAAATTCTTTCGGGGGTGTCACAGATAAATGTCTAGCAATTTTTCTGAATGTAAGTGAAATTAGGTAATGATTTTATGATAGAAATAACCACCCCTGTCCTCGGGATAACTACTCAACTGAGTGTTGAAGGGGCCCCGACAGTGAACCGAAATAGTCAACAGGAAGTTTTAAGTGTAGGAATAAAGAATATAAAACTTGAATTCCAGTTTTCTTGGGACATAATTTTCCATCCTCTCTACCCCTGGAAATTATGGTTATTTTGATAAGTTATTAAAGCTAATTGCTAAGCGAGAAATAGTAAAGCCAGCTGAAGCTAAGTAAGGCGAAAATTTGTAACATTTTTGCTAGAAGCGACAGAAAAGTTGAAGATATAAAGAGGAAATATACGTAAGAGAGGAATGGTAGTTCATAAAATTAAACGTATACAGAACATGCTTAATTCTAATATAATTTATATATTTTTTTTTTTCTTTTGTAAATTGTATTCTTTATTTTCAAGAAAATAAAGAAAGATATAGCCTCAAATTAATAATATTTATTGAAACAAACTTAATGCCACAAATAAATTAAATTACTATAATTATTTACACTGTCCAACTAGTGTATATGACCAATGGGTCTGTTGCAAAAAATCTTGGTGGTTACTTCCAGTTAAATTGACTGGCTTTGTTCGTTTAGATTTTGTATTATTTTGTACTTTGCTATTTTCTGAGGATCCCCTTAAAGTGATATAATGGATCAGTGCGACCCTTCCCCCTGGATAAAACCAGTGATTTCATTTGGTTTACAGTTGAACAGATAATGAATATATAACTAACTTTTAATATTTAAATGTTAACCTATAAAATTAACGTAATAAAATAAAACCATTTCATTGGAAATAAACAAAAAAATAGCCAAATTGAAAACTTGAGGTAAAAATTCACGACCCCTTCTAAGTTGCTTGTAATCCCCAAAGGTGGTTAAGAGCCACATTTTGAGAACATCTATAGTATCTGTTAAATAATTTCAATATATACTGAATTGCATCTTTATAATTTCACAATAAATTTTTATACTGTATATAGGAAATGCAGATAACTAATATAGAAGATATTTTTAAAGCAATTCATATAAAATATACTTTACACTATTTTTATGAATTTTAGTCAAGTAAACCCATTTTAACTCTCCCTAAATAATAAAATAAACTTCATAAATATAAAATAAAATAAATACTTCAAAGCCTTCTCATACTTGGTGAATTTTGTTAAGGTTTATGTTTTTAATTTAAATATACATAATTTAGAAATAATATAATCCTATAAGGAAATTATTTATCTGGCTATAAACACAATAATATTTCATTTACATTTCTATTAGAGAAAAATCACATAGTGACGTCATGACAAATAGGTTATGACGCAAACCGGAAAAACTTAAGCGCCCTCTAACCATACGTTTTTTTAGAAAGTTTAGCCTTGAAAATTAGCGTATAAGTCTTTCATCATATTTTACCGTGTATTTTCGAGTTAGGCAAGCAGAAAAACACACTTAGTAATAACACACAATGAAAAGAAAAAAAATAGAAAGAAATCGTGATGAAAAGAAACAAAAACAGGTAGGGAAAGGAAATAGAGCAAGCAGAAAAGTTACTCTGAAGTGTGTACACACAGTTCCCGTAATTAACCCTGTGAAGGCAGAACAGGCAGGTTTAAAATCCAGAATTAAGGTATGAAAGGTTTCAAGAGCATCAGGCTCAAAAATTGGGAAGGAGGAAACGCTAATAAGCAATTCATGCAATAACGAACGGATAGTCCTGTCCATCCCCCTGACGATCCTTCTCACTTACTTTTTCTGCGAAGTCCTAGAGAGAAAATCAGAACATTCTTATTAGGTTTAACCTGGAACCTGTTTGGTATCTTTTATATGATAACAAGTTCCTAGTTGCAAATAATTATTATGAAGTTCTTTGGTGGATGGAGATTGAATTAAAAATGTATTATATTTTTATCGGTCATTTCTGTATTTTTTTTAACTATTATATCATCTTGGTTTCATATACAGTAAAAACCCCATATTTCAGTTTTAACGAGGATAGGCGAAAAAAAAAAGCATAAAATACTAAAAACGGATAAATTCTGGGAAATTAAAACACAAAAGTTGATTTTTTACTTCCGTTTAATAAATGAAAAATAATCAGATCTTAAAATTATTATTTAAAAAGGAGTTAAATAATTTATTCATTATAAGGAATACACATACTGTATGTTTTCAGATTTTAAAATAAAACGTATTTTACTTTTAAATCTTGCGGACAGCTTACTTAAATTGCAAACACCAGAATAACTTTGCCTTCACAGCGAGTTGTCTTGGTATTGCACTATCTTTATCCTATGGCATCGCCCAAAAGACTAATCAGCTTTATTTATTTTTTTTTTTATGAGATTTGTTTGAAAACAGCGCAATACTATGGCAACTCGTTGTGCAAGCAGACTACTGTCCGCAAACCCACACATGAAAGGAGAAGTCAGTTATCCAAAGATGTAATTAGCTATTTTATTTTGAAAAGCTTTAAAAGATCCGGATTCGATAGCAGTTGAGAAACACTGAAATTTAATCTGACATTTACTTAAAAGATTTATTTGAAATTAGTATAATATTAAAGCTACACATTCTACTTTGGCGAACTGTTCCTTGTCTCATAGGAACTTCTCATTGATGTTTGCAAAAACTATAAAAGTAGTGACTCAAAGACAACAGCTTCAACCTCCTTACGAATCAACACGTGGGCTGTAACACAGTATTTGTTTCAAGATGATGAAACAGAATGCACGTGCATGTGTATAAGGTTGCGAGAAAGTCACTAGCTTGTATTTGTTAACTGTTTTAGTGAAAAAAAACACAAGTTTTACCCTCCAGTGGAAAATTTTAATGCACAAATAATAAAAAAGCCGGAAATTTGGTGTTTTAAACTCGCATTTAACGAGAAAAGTAAACATAGAAATTAGAGGAAAATAAATAGGACCAAATTAAAATATTAATAGCGGAAAAACGTAAATATTAATGACGTAAATATGGGGTTTCACTCTATATACAAATAAATAATAAGACTATGTACACAGAAGAAAAAATAGCATTTTATGTACAATGAAAATTGTATTTCTTTCAAGTTATCAGTGTTTGTAAAATGGTGCATGCAAATCCTGTGTTAATTTGATGTTTTTCTTGTCAATATAATTTGAAAAAAAAAAAAAACTACATGAATATTTTCTTTTAAGTGTATATTAATTCAGAAACTGATTATAAACAATGTGGACTGTAGAAAAAATGGTTACCTTTAAAATATTATTCAAACTCAGAACATTCTGAAGATCAATGAAAAAGTGTAAGTAAACAAAGGAACATGAAATTTTCTAATAATATTTGAAATTTTAAAAAGATACAAGTGTAAATGTTTGTTATTTAACGTTCTTGCTTCATTGCTGGAGCACATGCAACTTCATAACTTTCTGATTAGTTTAGAGAACGTGAACTACCTTAATTATATTAAGATAATTCAAAGGTTCATAGTGTACACAGAGCCAGCTGTATAAATCAATCAAAAAAAGAATATCAATACCACCTCACGATGGGCACATTTGGACGTACCCGTGTTGTTGACAGAACGCAAATTATAGCCACCATACCCGCCTTGCGTTGAATATTCAAAACTTATACTTAACTTCGGTCTTTGAGGAAGTTCTTATCTTTTCTGTAGTTTATCCCAACTACTTCATAATTCTGTTTCATTTAAAAGCTCCGTTACTCTTACTTGTTTGTTCACTCGAAATCTAAATAAACCAAAGCCCCTTTCCTACCAAAAGTGTTACATTATTAGAGAAAATGATAAAACAAAAGCAATTGGAAAATAAGATATCTATGTCTAAATTGAGCAATATCTTGACTGAAAACGGTTGCCACATCCTAATGGATTTTTTGAGGAAACAAAACTGGCTAATTTTGAACATTTAGGTATAAAAGTGGTAGCATTCGTTTCTTTTGAAAGCCTGTTACGATAGCCTGTTTCTTTTGAAAGCCTGTTTGAAAGCCTGATATGGCCCTTTCTCCAAGTTGTTTGACCGATCGGTCAAACAACTTGGAGAAAGGGCCATATCTCACTCCACAGTTGCTTATCCTCTTGCGAATTTTTTGTTGAAGTTCATTGGCTGAATATGTATATATCTGACAAAAAGAAACTGAAAGAGTAACACAGTTCCATTGATAGAAACTATTCGATAAATTTATTAGTCTTATATGTGTTAAAAAAGACACGAAATCGTTTATTTGATTTTTTAAATAATAATAATATCTATAATAAAAAAACCAATACAAAAATCTTAAATCATAGTTTAAAAATGCATTATTATTGTATTTATAACTTAAATTAATAGGTGCAATAAATTGATTTATAAAAAAAATTCTGTAGCACAAATAAATGGCGTATTTTTACGTAATTTATCTGGTAAAATAGTTACAACTTCAGTCTACAGCTGTTCTTTGTCTTCCTAATGACCTTTCATATAAATACTAATTTCTCAAAAGATAAATGAAAGAATTTATAGAAAATATCCTATTTTCTAAAATGATTCTTAAACAGAATTCAATTATAAAACTCTAATGTACAAATGTGCAATTAAAAAAGTAACGCACTAATTTCTTGAAAACTGCTTATTGGACTTTCATGCATAAATAAATGAACGGAAGACGTTACCAATAATGTAAGTTTAATGTAAGTGGAAATTCCTTTGTGATATTTGCAAATCGTAGCATTTATCATACAGATATTAACAATGCAATTATTATACAAAAAACGGGCATTTAGAAAAACGTTTTCTGCATTCTTTTTAATCGTAGATATATTTTTCGGCAACTCCTGTTTCTCCATTGCTGAAAGAAGACGCGTTAAGGTTATAAGTGGCTCTCTTTTTCTTGCGATATGCATGAAAGAAACATTCAAAATCTAGAAAATAAATGAAATAAAAAAGGAAAACACAGGAAAAATACAAATGATTGATGGCAGAACTAAAATTAGAAGAATGCTATCAAAGGAGAACAAAAAATAACAATGCAGAAGGAAAACAGGACCAAAAATTTATAAAATAAATAAGCCGTTGGAGATTTGAGTTCTTTAAGGTGTATTGTTGTTTCTTGTCTAATATATTTAATGTTTGTTGTATTATCTAAAGGCGCACTAACCTACCAAACAGGAAATAAAGAATCAAAGAAGTACAGTACTCAATCCTTCAATTATGAGATCCATTTGGTAAAGTACGACTGCATACTCTCACTTTCTGCTTTTCAGTATAAGCAGTAACCGTAACGATTATTAGTAGCTATCTACTTCAAGCAAAATCTGTCTTAACGCTAAAAGACTAAGCATCAGCCAAACTAATTACGTAGCTACAAGTAGCAGAAAAGCAGCCAATAGCAATTAAACTGTTGTGCGTATTCTGCAATTGATCTGGTCTGTTATCAATTTCGTAATCCAAAAAGAGTCACTCATTTTAAATAATGAATAAGAAAAATCTATCATTTGGAAAAATATTTTGGAAAGTAATTGAAGAGTAAAATTTAATAATGAAAAAGATTTAATTATTCTTGTTTTCATTCCAAAAATCTGATATACAAAACATCATTTCCAGCTCATTTCAAAGATAAGAGCAAAAATCAAACCAAAAATGTTATTATTTACCAGTTATAAGATAACAAGCTGAAAAAAAACTCTCTCTGGTTAAAATTAAACCATAAATTTTGAATTTTTAATAAATCAAGTAACATATATAACGTTTGGTGAAATTCGTGCTTCGGTATATAATCAAATTTCAGCTTGTTAACTCATAAATGACATTTAAAAATCCTATTCAGATCTGGTTTGAAATTTTTAAAATGAAACTGTTTCTTATGTGTTGTGAAAAAACATATTTCTAATCAAAATCTTCGTGAACATAAGAAAAACGATCATTCCAAAAATCTCCACAAAAACTGCCATTTTGTTTAGTTTTCATTTTATTAAGGGCGCCTCTAGTGGCAATAACTGCAACTAGTAAAATAGTTGATATCTTTGTGACAATTTCTGTGATGCTAAATAGTTAAAAAAGCAGAACTTAATTTAAAAAAAAAGAAGCATGCATTACAACGTTTGCTAAATAAATATAGCATTTAATTTTAAATTAACATTTAGAAAGTATGCTACATCTATAAAATAAAAAGAAGAAGTAAATTTAGTAATTTAATTTGGGAAAAAAAAGCGTATTTAAGCTTAGCGAAAATAGCATTTCCAGACTCCACTCGCTTGTTCTAAACTTAAATGAAGAGCAGGAACTGAGACTTGCATACGTACTTTTTCCTGTGAAAGAAAGAAAAATAATAAACTTTAAGATAATGAACAAAAATAAACTTTTAAGATATATATATATTTTTATTAAAAAGTTAAAAAAGTATTTAATTATTTTTTATTTAAAATAAAACAAACATTTTATCATACTATTGATTTTCAAAAAAATTATATTAGTTAAAATACATAAATAATTAAATAATATACGCGTAATAATTGCATCCTTGCATACTCTATTTGATTCATAGAAACGTACCATGCTCGATTTCTTCACAACTTACTCTCCAATAACCAGGTTACATCATCTCACTTCATTCAAATTTTTATTATAGAAGATAATACCAAATAAACACAGTGATGGATAACATAAAACCTAAAATTTTATTGATCAGATTAACATCTAGACTACTTGATGTCCAGCTTGCTCCAGCATATCTAATTAAGCATCTAAATTGAGCCATAATTTCGGTTATATTTGTTACTAACAGCGGTTGATAAAAGATATCGTTGATGAATCTCCCACAAGAAGTTCCTTAATGCAAGGTCCTGACCGATCGGTCAAACAACTGGGCCACTTCGCCCAGTCTACTGATTCAGAAACTCACATCATTTGAACAGGAACCTTCTTATTTCCTTACAGATGTCTTTGGTAACATCATAGCAATTCTCTCTCCCTGCTTAGAAAAATCAGTACTTTTTTCGTTCCACAATATCTTTTGAATAACAGTGGCTTCTATCATACTACGATTTCCTTCTGGATTGGAAGAGCAGAATGCTAACATATTAAGGTACAAAACAGCAGTGACAAAGTTTATCTTGAGAATAATGATCCGAAAATCATAGGAATGACAAGAGAAAGATTTAACTTCCTCAGAACTGAACACTACAAGCGTGTCAAGTTTTCTGAACATTTCTTTTTTCCAGTTGTGACATGACTGAGAAATGTGTTCTTTATTTTTTGTCAGTGTCATCCTTCATAAAATGGATACCATATACGTATACAACCAGCGAGAAGAACAGAATTTGGTGAACAAATAATAAAATCGAAGCTAGTAGTTATCTCCTAGGCTTTGCAAGTTGGTGAACTTGTAACTTGACGTACATCTAGATAAGTGCAATTCCGTGCCTGGGAAAATTAGCGCGGTTTAAGCGTTTTATTTAACTGCTGGATTTATGTTGGCCGACCTTCAACTCTGTGAAGGTCGTCCAGCATAATAATGCAGCCATGACTGCGTTAACTTGGAAGAGACCGCATCCAGGCGCCAACCATAAAGTCTCGCAAAATGATATAATATTACTAGGACTTTTTATGGGACAGGAAGGAGGCATTTTCTTCTTTGGATCTAGGAGCTCAAAAAGAGAGACAGTGTTAACATGTTACGCTCAGTACCTTCTGCACTTAAAGGTCTCGATAAAATTTTAAGACTTTTAAGTAGGAACACCTAGGACCAAACTTATAGATATCATATAGGTACCATTTGCTTTCTTTGAGAATACACACAGTGGCTGTGGGTTTGCATTTGTTGATTCAGGGACTCTGAAATCGTTCCGACATTTCATTAAGTGAGTCGATGGTATTAAAATTTGGGTCCTGCGCCAACCATTGAAGTTTTGCTCCTTGAATCGAGTGGATATTAGCATTTCAATACGAAAATATGTTTTATCACGCCTGCAGAAGCATCATATATAGAAGTTCATAGCACATTTTCTCATACCATACATACCACTATTTGACCAAATTGCGTAATCACAACAAGACATTCGAGTGGTTATTAGTGGCTACATCAGAAATATCGCCCTTTTAGTTTCTGTTATCTTCGATGTCTACAGGTCAAAAAAGGTCTTTGGGTGTGTTAAGGAGTCACCACTGGAAAGTTATTTTGGTATCAATGCATCGTACTTTGGACTTTAAAACTAATCAACCAAGAATTTGATAAAATGCATCGTAAGTGAGACCAGCACATCCATAAACCTCCGAGATCTGTACCATCAGAATTTCACTGAGTGGAGAGGCACTGAAAAATTACTAAAGCGAAATGTAGCCTATTGAAATTGGTGGCTTGGACATTTTGAAACAATAAATCAAAGTACATAAGCGAAGAACGAGTCTGACTTCGATATTAACTCGGAAAATGCTAGGAAGTGCGAGGTCTGTTCAAAAGGTATTCGGATCAAAAAGTGTGTGTTAAATTTTCCTTTTAAAATCGGAAAAACTGCAAGTGAAATATTTTATGTTAATATAGCATATGGGGACTCTGTAATAGGCCATACACATGTTTTCGGCTGGCACTGTCGTTTCAAAGAAAAGTAGGGGAGTCTTTCGAAAGTTATCCGCTATCTGGACGACCCTCGACTTCAACGAGTGAAGTTGTGTCTCCAATGTGAGCCTTGGTACGAAATGACCGAATTCCTGAAATCACTGAATAAAAAACAGGAAGAGGCGAACTGGAAGGGCTGATTATTTCACCACAATAATGCACCATCTTGTAGAGTTTTTCTGCCAATCGCTTAAGTTCAGCAAACCCCATATTCATTACATATGGCTCGATGTGATTTTTTTTTTATTTCCAACTGAAAAAGCCCTGAAAGGACGTGATATGATGATGTACAAACAATAACTAGTAATATGGGAAAATATTTGTGATAAGTCGCATAAAAAGAACATTATTTCGAAGAGGATTAAGCTGCCCACAGTAAATACCACTTTTAAGGGCTGTTTATGTTTATTCCTTTCTAACTGGTAGTATTTACATTCATCTTCATAATTTTTATTAGTATAAGGTAAGAGCATCGACTCTTATAATATACCAATGTATATTATAGCATCGGCTATAATATACATTGGTAAAATGAACCGATGTTACTATTTATATACGAGTTTTCGCTTATAATATTTGTTAGTTTTGTTCTATACTTAGAATATCATTCGCATATTTTATCAGATTTTAACCCTTATCTTGTCCTAATATTAAGACGCAAGATAAGGGTTAAAAAACAAACAATGGTAATGGTGAGATGAATTACCACTGAAAAGACTTAAACAGGTAGTTCCAACATCACTTTTCAGGTACAAGCCAACATTCACTGATATGATATGATATTACCAATATCATTGCAAATAATTAGATGATGGGTCCAACTGATTAAATATTATTATTAGTAGCAGTAATGGCAGCATATGATGCCAGAAAGAAACTTATGAAGCATCAGCCAAAACAACAACAAAAAACTCCAACACTTTATTCAAACTGCCCAGATCCACAAGAGATGGAACTTTGTTCCAACAATCAGCAACCCGCTGGCTGAAAGCAAACCTCCACACATCTATTCTGAACCATCCTTCCTCAATTTGAAGTTATGCCCCCCTCATGTGTGCATTCTGAGCAAGAGGAAGAATGCCATCAGCATTGAGCCTGCTCAATTAAATTCAAAGCCTTAAACACCTTAATTAGATCACCGCGCAGGTGCCTAGACTCCAGACGATGCAATTTGCAGAACTGAAGCCTTTTTGGTAAGCGCACCGTTTTGTTCCCCTTACAATCTCATTGTCCTCTGCACCAGTTCCAGCAGATCCATATCCTTCGTAAAATGAGCCATCCAGACCTGTGTTAAGAACTTAAGATCCTGGCTAACCATCGCCTTGTAATTGCCTCCTTACTAACAAAATTCCTGTATATCATTGACAAAACTCCATGGCATTGCTCAGAGAACTTCATATCTGACTGTAGGTGGTCTCTTTCATTTTCTACTCCCTTGTGTATTTACCACACAGTTTGTACGTTAATCTGGGATTACTGCCCAGATACAGTAAGTTACATTTATCAATATTAAACTTCAATTAGGCAGATGGGCTGCCATTTCTCAGCCCATCTGCCAAGTTTTTTTAGATCTTCTTGCAATAGCTTACCGTGATTACTCTCATTAACCATCCAGCCAACATTTATTATGTGCTGAACAGAATAAAATTGAACACAGATTTAATTGAAAAAAACTGATGAAAGAAACAGCATTTTGAAAGAGATCCGTTTCTTCAAAATTCTCTCTCTCTCTTCTTACTGAAAAATGTACAAATTGGGAAAAACAATAAGGTTAAAAAAGCCCAATTTAACAGATATTTCAATAATCTACCAGCTGTTTATAAGAAAATGAAATTTCAACCGCATATTTAATATGGATAAAACTGGGAAACTTACTGGGGCTAAATGAACTTCCTAAAGTTTTACTAGAAAAAAAAAAGAAAAAGGAAACGCCTTATAAATAAAGTGGTTTCATTTGAGAGGATCCACTTCTTCCTTCTTTCATCCAACTGGTCTCGGCATTACTACTCTGATAATTCCTCGCAAAAGAATGAAAGCAGAACTGTACAATCAAGCTCCAGCAGGGATTTTGCCATTAATTTCAGATTCAGGCTTCATTAACCCTCAACTGTTCAATGAGTTGTTACAGCATTCTCCATGCTTCACACAAATTTCGATAAGTCCTCTGTGACAGTTTGTTTACATACGCTAATGAAATCGAAGATGTAGTGTTTATTCCTAGCTGTCTATGCACTGCTTTTAAAAAACAGTTTAATTTATTAATAAAGCAAATCAATTTGTGGTACGAACACATTTTTCTACGTTCATCTGCACTTTGGAGAATGAGACATTATTTCTCCAAAAAGATATTAATCTAGAATTACCTGTTTTCCTAAAACATCATAGTTTTTCAAATGATAAGATCGTTGTGTTAGAAATGAAAACAAATTTAATTAATTTTTTGTCCAAAATTCTTTCATTAATTCATAAGTATCCAACCAAAAATGTTTAAATTTAATTTGTAAATGCATATTTACGTACTTTCTTGATTCGTCTTCCTCCTCCTCCTCGTCACTGAAAAATAAAACATAATTCAATTAATGAACGTTTTCATAGTTTGTTTTCATAGCCATGCTCCATCCTGCTTGGAGAAATCAATACTTTTTTTTTTCTCTTTCAAAAATAGTTTTCGAATAACAGTTGCTCTTATTATTTATTTCGACACAGAAATTTATTTTTATAAAATATTAGCAATAAAAATGATGATTTATAAAAATAAAAAAACCTTTTTGTATTGTTATTATAAACAGCAAAATGATAAATGTGAATAATGGAGATAAGTATGCTTAATACGTCTGTTCATAACCAGTCGATGCATGGAAATGGACGAGCAACAAGTGAACATTAAATTTTTAATTACATCTTGAAAAAATTTTAATCTAGACTTAAAAGGTGATTGTCAAACTTACAATGACAACTTTGTGGACCCTAAAACGTTGAAAATGCTAATTAGGTCCATGATAGTTTGTGGTATTGCATTAGTCCATGGATGCTATAATGAGCTGCAAGAGATTATGGACGTCAAAAAGTGGTTCCCAACATGAGCAATCGCAAATAGTAAGCAATAAAGGTCATGGTTGCTTGGAAATCGAAGCTAATCAAACTGACGAGCCATAATTGAGGCTCTATTCAGGCTCTATTCAACACGATCCTGTATGAAATTAGCAAATAGATTGGATGAGGGCCCTGGAAAACATCCCAAATTAAAGGGAACGTGGCAGTAGAAAGCCCTACAAAGAATCGACTGCTCGTAACGCAGATTTACGTTGTCGCAGCACACACACAGGCCCAAAGTGAGACAATTAAACACACGTCAGCACCAGTACAGTGCGCAGGACGCTGCATGATATGGGTTACTTCAGCTGTGCAGTCCCCCACAAGCCAATAATCACCCCGACTAATGCCAGACAATAAAGTTTGTCTGAGGCAGCATAATCATCTGGTGTTCTTTTACATGGTTTGGCCTTGGACCAATGACTTTCTTCGACAAAACCATGAATGCTGTGGTCTATCTAGACGTCCTGGACGTTACCTACTTTGTGACAGCACGTAGGGAAAGGCTTGTATCAACAGGACAATTCTCCTTGTTGTACTGCACGCATTGTGAAGGACTGGTTTGAAGACACGAGCTTCGAAAAGTTTAGACTGACAGCCCAAAGACCTGACCTCAATTCTAGAGAGAACCTCTGAAGTTAATTGCATTATCGGGTGGGTGCGAGGAGAGTCTGCCAAAAAAAAAAGAGCTGAATTTGTCGCCATTTTGAAGACAAAATGGTGGATAATATCGATGGACATTTACAAAAAATTCGTTGAGAGTGTTCTAGAGACTTCAGGCTGTTGTTGTAAAGACTAAAAGTTTCAGCACACTTATTAGTTTTCATGTAAATAAAGATTATTTGAGATATGCAGGTGTCCGGATATTAATGGTAGGGTAGTGTATAATTTTGAACTTTTTCATTCCAATGGAAAATTTCAATATGATGAAATATTAAAATTAAACTGAACGTTAAATGTTAAAGTCATTTTTTCTTATAAAAAAAAATAAAACAGATTGTTCTTCTCATTATGAAAACATATTAAACCAAAAAAAAAATTATAAAAAAATGAAAACAGTTTAAAAATATAAATTTAAAATGTAATTGAAAAAGCAATAATTATATAATTCTTCAATGATTATATTTAATAAAAATATAATAAAAAGCACAAAACTTGTAAAATTAACAAACATTTATCAAACGTCACAAAAATCGAAAACAAAACATACCGAAAAAAAAATTTAAATAAAGTATGCAATTCAAAAATTCTCAGTACCAAAACTCATGGGTGTTTAAAACTGTTAGTCATGGTGTTAACAAAAAACCAACACAAAAATACTTGAGTCAATTACTCGATATAAGTAGGGTTCAAAACAAAAAAAGTTCCTTTTCAATACGGATTACAAAGCTTAAAACGAATTCGTATTACCAAGTTTTAAACTTTGTGTTTCCTTTTTTAAAAATTTTTTCAAACTCGTGCATAAAAGGTAAAAAAAAGTCCACACAAAAACATTATTTAAAATTGTACCAACAAATATTTTGTTACAACTTAAATGAAGTACTTCTCCATCCAACCATGCCCTTTCATATATGACTTTCAACAATTAATGAGGACAGTAAGAAAGTTAAAATGTTTTTGAAAGGTGTCGTCAAACTTTGGGAGCGTGTTCTATTGAGCATCGGGATGAAAAACGTTCTTATGGACATAAATCTGGAAATGCTTCCTTTCCGAGCTATAGCCTGTTGTCACAGAATGAAGGTAAGTGTGCTTATCGAATTCAAATGACTTGTCCAATCCTGATGACGCATTTAACATCAGAGTTTTAACATCATTTTGGTCCTGATGGCTCACAATAATTTCGGTCCCATCTGAATCACTTATCGTGTCACGAATATTAGTCGATGGCTCAAATCTGCCATTAGCCCCGGCAGCAATCGCTAATCGGTTTCCTGGGCCTGTTCGTCCTTGGACGCCACTGTACATGTATGCAAATTGGGAAACGAATCCATTTCCTCCTTTTGCGTGAGGCAACCGCTCATTAAACTATACGGGAAATCCTTCGTTATTGGGAATTCTACCCATATCACGTACAGTGAATATAGGCTCTTTCACAAGATGATTTTCATCTATAATTCATGTTTTGTCAATGACTTCTGCGGCAGTCTATTGAACTTACTTTCCTCCGTTGCTAACCTTTGACGGCTGAATCACAACAGATTATTTTGAATTTTTACAATAGTCACCAGTGGCATGGGAAAATATTCATGTTATCACCCAGTTTCGGCATCGGCAGCAGTTTCATTAGAATATTTGGGCTCGTATGATTAGTGACTACTTAAATGATCCATTTTTCCAGCATCTTACACTCAATGGCCAAAATTACAGGCATTTCTTTGAAGAAGAAGAATTACCAGCATTGTTGGAGGAAGTTCCATTGGAAACACACTGTCAAATGTGGTTCATGCATGATTGGGCCTCAGTGCTTGAGAACTTCTGCATAACAAGTATCCTGGCTGTTGGATTAGTAGAGATGGATCGACTGCATTGTCTATGTCTCATTTCATCTTGTACGGACACCTCGAGGCTCTTGTTTACATTACCCCAGTTCTTAATGCACAAGTTCTACGAGAATGGATCGATGTGTGGCAAACAATTCGGAATACTCCGTGTATTTTCGAATGTGTTCAACAGTCTATGAGAAGACACTCTGAGACGTGTACTGCTGTTTGAGGATGCATTTCAAACACTTATTCTGATGTGGACCTCAAGTTCTCATCGGTTCCCTACACCGTGTATTAAATACTTTAATAAAAGAAATTAACTCGCCAGGCATCTTTATCTATGAAAAGACGGGGCTATAACTTGTAAAGGAAGGGTTTCAGTACCTATGTCCGTATGAACATCCCTATGCTCAGCAAAACACGCTCCCAAAGTTTGACGAGGTCATTCAAGAACACACTGTATATCATTTAAATATATTTATTTATTTTTACTATGGAAAAATTAGTGCGTCAGAATACAAGCTCTGATGCGCACACTACTTCTTTAACACCAACTTTATGAAGTTTCCTTCGAGGGACAGCAAATTCTCTCAATACTGCACAATTCAGAAGATCCAAACCCATTGATATCATTCCTCTTTGAAATTCTGTCACCTATTTATTGTGCTCAATATACATTTCAAACGAATTCCTGGTTAACTACTGATCGCCTTTACATGCCAAAATATTTGAATATTTCGCACGAACACAGATTTTTCTGCAATAAGCTGGACGTCCCTTCACTATACAGGCATTCGTTGATGGAGAAGTTAAAACTTAGATAGTAAATCATTTTTAGATAAAGCAACATTAATTATCTAAAAGCAATTTCTTCCCTAGATACGAAAGGCAATAAATAATCAAACAATTCTATGTTTATCGTTATACAGGATTGACAAGGAGGGAACAAGGCAAACAGTTATTGTCTTTTCATGGGACAGAAATGCAGGAGAAAAAGAATGGTAAAGGAAGAAGGAAATATAAGTTATGTGGATCTGTGCATCGGTATATAGAAGAACCATGCAAGTTTCTTTTCGTTTTTTTCACAGCCAAACAGTTTCAGGCCAAAGCTGCATATTTGGCCATACCTGAATCAGCTACTCAAGGGTTGCTAAAGCGAAGTGAAGTTTTCCGACGAAGAGTCCAATTGGCTTGTAGAATAGTTCACCCTCTGCATTGGGGGAAGAGCAATAATTAGTAGGTTATAATCTACTTGTACTAAGCCTAAAGCCACATGCATACTATAAGTGTACTTAGCCAAAGCAACTATGAAACTAATTGGGTAAAGATTTCAAGCCGATTACTGAAGAAGATTTAAAAAGCCATGCTTTCTACTGTGTGTCTAAATTTACTACAAAAGCAATTAAAGCCTGGGAAATGATTTTTTTATTAAATTAAAAAATAATGGTATTTTTGCTGAAGCAGCTTAGTTTTCATATTTGTCATTGATATAAGAGCAAACAACTTCTAGTGTTTGTAGTCATAAAGCATATTTACCATTAATGTGCAGAAAATTAGATATTTTTTTTGAATATTCAATTAAAATTCGGTTAATTATAAATATTTACAAAACCTATTTTAATATATGCTGCTGCCATCTAGTGTCAAATCTGTAAAATAAATTCAGAAAGCATATTATTAAATAAAACATTGGACCATTTTTTTTTTTTTTAACATTAAAACTGGGCGTAGATAAATAATTTTATTTACCCAATTAAGTAATGAATTACAAAATAAATATAAAATTAGTAATAACAGTAGAAAATATATTAAAAAATATATAAGATCAAATATACATTCTAGAAAAGAAAACGAAATTTTTAGAGTTTTGGAAATATATAATTCTGCAGAGTTTTATTAAATTGAACTATTATAATTAAAATTGTTTATCTTAATGTTTAAAGATAAACAATTTTCTGTATAAGCTGTCTGGTATTTTAGCGCCAGGGCATGCTTTAATTTTGACAAGTTCGTAAATCTCTGTCTAGACATTTGGTGCGTTCTGTCTAGAAGTTTTGTAGAAGTCTACAAAAAAAAAATTTCTTCTTTAGAAAGCATTCGCGTGTCGATAATTGAATAACTGAATCTTTTTTTGTTCGTTTTTATCTTTTATAAGTCTAATGTCATTGGCACCACTTAGATAATACGTTAATCATTACACTATTTGGTATTATTTAAAAAATTCAGAAAGAAAAAAACTTTCAAAATCTGAAAATTAAAATTCTTATGCTGTATATAATTATTCAGTGTTTATATAAAGCAATAATCTTATTTTTAATCATTATTCTTTGTATCTTTTTACTTTGAACATCAATTTAGACAGATAATGTTTTTAATATATTCAAAGTATTTAAAATAAAAATTTTGCCAAATACACATTCGTTTATTATTTTCTCTGAGTTTTAAGTTAACTTGAACATTTTTGCAAGAAATAATATTGAAAATAAGATTTGCCTCAATAAATAGTAAATAACTTTCTTTCCAATCAAGTTTAATAACTATACCAATATTCTATATTAAGTTAATTAAATTAAAAGAGTGAAATGAAAATTATTTAAGTCTATGGAAAATAAATGGATCATTATAACGTTAATATTATGTTAATAAAACAAAATATTTTAATCGAATAAGGAAAGAATATGGTCATTTCTTCGATGAATAATATCGTATACAAAGAATCCATGTAATATTAAAAGAAAAATAAACATTATTACTTCTTTACATTCATTATAAAAAACATCTACTAATAGTACTTTTGATATGCATTGGAGGAAAGTTAATGCTGAAGGTTGTTTACTATTAAATTATCAAAATATTTTGATAGGTTTTGATTTTTTTTTATCATATACCGAACAATAATACTGCTGGTTATTTATTCAAAGGAATTTTCATTATTATTTAATGCTATATTATCACGTACAAATAATTTTGGTTAAAATATTTGGTATACTTCTTCAGATAACTAGGACACATGTTCCAGATATCGTAAAAGGTATTCTTATATATAAAACGTTTCTCATTACATAGGTATGCACCCAACATCATATGAGCTGACATCTACGAACCAAAATTCATGTAGATGCATACAATAGTCAGATTCTTGGCAATAGAATAGGGAAACCATTTTAGTTCAAAGTACTTCTCAGTAATTATTTCAGCCAACGTTCCAAATTTTCTGGAAATTTTTCCTTTAATGAGGTAGTTAAAAATAAAACCATTTGGCATGATGATAATGAAAAATTACTGAATGCCATAAACATTTAGAAAAAGTCTTAAGGATCTTTAGAGAATTTTCAACTGTACTGACAAATAATCTAGAAGGATGAAGGATAAATTATTATTCTATTATTAAGTCGATAATGAAGTTTAATATGCCATAAATGAAGTGCACTAAAGAGTTTTTTGTAACCTTAGCAATTAAAATAATAAATTTAATTAAGTAGGAAAATCAGATTTTTTTTATTGTGTGCCTAGATCGACTAATGTTATAACATTATAGTCAATACCAAAAATGTTTCTTTACAGTTGTCTAATATATTAGCATTTTAACAGTGTTGCTCTACTTATTTTAAATATAGTACATATAAAAATTACCTGTACTCTCTATCGTCGTCGGCCATATGGTTAAAATACTATATACCTGTAATAAAAAGAAAATATATAATTTAAGCATAGAATGATTTTATTATAACTGCTTTATTTATTCACTGAATGCAATAAAGATATTTATTATTCATTATTTGAAAATAGGGACATAACATTGTAAAAGATCGCAATTTTTTTTTAAACCTGCTAATAAAATATTATATTTAAATAAAATATAATTGAGTCTCTGTTGCTAATTTGATGTATTCGATGACAAATTAAATTTAAAAAGTATCTAAAATATATTCTACACTCCAAAAAACCACCGACAGATGGCGTATAAAACTTCAGCTTTGGACTACAAGCTAAAATTAGTTTGATTTTAGTTAAATATTAAAGTTTAAGCATATTGACAAGTAGAAGTTTTTAGATAAAAATAACTTCAAATTTCAAATTAGCACTGGCTAATATAAAACTCGTGTGTCGCCATCTGGAGGGATTAGAATGAAACACAATCAGGTATAATAGCTAAGAAAAATATTTCGTCTAAAATAATCCTTAGATAGTTAAAATAATAATAAACAAGTATATTTAATATTTAATTATATTTCCAATATATGATATGCCATTCCTCAACCCTCCAATATTCATTACTTTTATTAATAAATTAATTATTGTTAATTAATTATCGTTAATTAATTATTGTTTTCTAGTACTGTAATCAGATAAATATATTATTCTCTACTTAATTTTGTCTGTCATGGAGCTAAAAATAAGAAATAAACTGTCAGGAAAATAACGTCATCCTAACCTAAACTACATTTAACATTATGGTCAATAAAAATCATTCGAGCGCAACCATAGAAAAAAAGAGTTGGCAATTATCACTCCATCCATACATTTATATTCAGGGTCGGCTCTTTAAAAACAGCTCAAACACAATTAATGTACTTCTTTTGCCAGCATATTTCGCTTCAAACATAACTGTCATTGAGAGAGATAGAAAACAGATAGAAAAACACAAAAGTAGCTAAGTATAATGAAGAATACACAAATCTAACTACCGAACACATTTCTAAAAATTTTTCGATTATTTATATAATTTTTTATGTGCAATACAAACGCGTAATACTTATAAAAGAAATTAGAGAAATTCTAAAAAATAAAATCTGTGTAAGAAGGAAATAAAAGAATTTAAAAATAATTTTTATTAAATTTATTTCACATTTAACTCATCAAACATGCCAGTTTTTCGAAATTTCTACCCTTTAGAGAGAGAGAGAGAGAGAGAGACAGAGAGAGAACGAAAGGAAGAGCTTTTAGATTTCGTAAGCTTTCAATAGTGCATATGTACTCACAATGTGAATGGGCCAGCTGCTTTCCTTCCTTAGAGTGTTCTGTCGTCCTACTTTCACGATTTTATTTAGCAGAACAGCCCTGGATAAAAAAACAAGTACCGAAGCACCATCTTTAGACTTCGCTTCCCCCCCCCTATCTTCCCCCCATTTAGTGTTCTCAGGACTACAAGCAGATTTAGACTACAATCCTCTGGTGGGACGGGGGCCAAATTGCGCGAAGCATGCTAGGAACTTATCCGACAAAACAATTATAGCAATCAAAATGGATGACCCTGCGTTTCCTTACAAAGAACACGGTCTTCTTCTTCCACAGAGACTTTAAAAGGAACAAGACAATGTGGTGGGTGAAAGTTAAGATGTTTTTCTCTATCTCGCTTTTCGTGTTTGTCGGTGTAAAAGAAATACTCCAAAAATAAGTAAAAGGGAGAATTGTACTAAGGATTAAAGAAGAGTTACTGGACCACACACAAAACAAGGTTAACAAACTGGGACAGATATTTTGATAATGATGATGAAGAGAACTGTGTAAAAGGACTCTTTCTAGAAGTACCTTTTAGGGAATAATCGAGATCTGTCTTAATTTTGGAATGTTTTGTTTTCTTAGTTTACTCTTAGAGTCTTAGAAAGTGGAAACTTGTTAATATTCAAAAAATCTTTAGCCATGATTAACTGGGAAATTACTGACTTCACCCTTAAGGGAGTTGGTGAGCAAGATTCTGGTTCGCACATTCCAAAAAATTATAGAAAGTCCACCATTTTTAATGAAACCAGTTATTGGGAGTTTTCTGTATGTGGGGTCTTTTTGATGAGCCTATATTTGACTCTCTTTTTTTCTACAGAAAAAAAAAAATGGAAATGTATTCATGTCAGGCCTCATTTAACTCAATCGGGGGCTGAGTCCATTGTAAAATTACCGCTGAACATCTCTTCTACCAAAGGATAAATGGTTTGCGAGGACAATGCACTAGAGGACAGTTGCTATACGCTCAAACCATTCTTTGGAAGTAATTAGGTGTGTTAAATTAATCACTTATGAAAGACCTCATAAGTTGACTTCATTGATGATTGTCTGAAGTTTGTTTGTGTCTGTTCTTTGGACAATCGATAGTAACGAAAATCTTGCTTTTATGGTCTACTAAATATATTAAATTATTATCGTATTAAGTCCAAAATTAAAATTAATGGATAAAAATTTAAAAAAAGGAGACAAAAAGATGTTCTTTGTTTGTCTTTCGAGTACTTTTTATTGACTCAACAATTTGTATGTTCATAGTAACTGCATTCAGTGACATCTGGGAATTAGAAACACTACATTTTTCTGAAATTAAATAATTAGGAAACACCGAATCAATTAATTAATTAATTTTAAATAAATACTTTTCAATTTTAAAATGTTTACAAGATAGTGAATACAAGGACATTACCGTATTTAAAAGTTACAAGGGTTCGAACCATGGTCAACGCAAACGCGTGTGCTGCTGTGCGTTGACCCACAGGGAGGCTACGTCCTGAATGAGGAAATCTTGCCTCATTATTCTGGTTAATTATTGTGATGAAGTTATAAAACAGTTAAACTTCGACATTATTCGCTTTAAATTCGGTTTTTTATAATAGATTTCCACCAGTCATATATGAGCATTCTTCAGGGTAGACTAGTAAGGGCAAGTGAAGTCCTTCAGGGATCTGTATTAGGCCCTCTGATGTTTATTAATCTTTTTTAATGACATTGATGAAGGAACATAGGATAAGCTGTCAAAGTTTTCTGATGATTTAAAGGAAGAAGGATCGCACGAGGTTTAACTGTGAGCAGAATGTTGTAGATCATTGGAATTAATTTACCCAATAAGTGGGTGGCCTAGGCAGAGAGCTTGGTTAAGTTCAAAGCAGAGTTTGTGTGTGTGGAGGGGGAGTTGGAGAAGGCGAAAGTGTCAGTGATTGCATTTAATTTTTCTCAGACAGTCGCAACCACCTGAAGGGGTCACGAGAAGAGAAACTTAGAAGGGGTCGTTGCAAAATATTTATTTCTTACCCAGATCTAACACAATGACATCATTAGTTTTATTCAAGGGGGAGGGGAGTCTCAAATTCATTTATAATTTTAAGGTGTCATGGTGTTGCAAAGTGTGAGCACCACTGTCTTATAATAGGACCCAAAAATAAACTGCTAACGCTTAGAGGACTATTTTACATTTTTTCACGGGGGGGAGGAAGGGTCCCCAAAAATCGCAGTCACGCTTTTACTATTACAATATTTTAGGTCAAGGTCATTGTCACTGTCAGATTTGTAGACGTTTAACTTTTTCAGTAAAAAAATAAATAAATAATAACAAAAGAGTTATTAGAATTCCAAAGAGAATTCTAAAATGACTCTATATACAAAATAATTTATATTTAAAATGTACAATTTTATTATTTTATTAAAATTAAAAAAATAGTGATTTTAATACACCTGTTTGAAAATAAAATAAATCTTTTTAATTAAAGGGTCGAGGGAAGAGATCTTATTTTCAGCTGAAACATGTTTCTGTTATTTAAAAAACATAATGGAAAAATGTAGAATTCATGTTGAATTTTATTAATTAATTAAGTAATTTAATAATTAATTAATTATTATACGATGTATTTAATTAAGAAGCAGGGTACAATTTCAAGGCGGGTTATTAATAAAGGTCTATAAAGTAACATATTTTACCAACAACCTTCGGGGGGCCGTTTCTGAACAGCGCTTGGACTTAGGCTGTTCAGAAACGACTACATTTATGAACCGTATTACCGCGTTAGCATGGTATTCATCCGCTAAGCATTTCCCATTCAAAAACTGTATAGCTGTCACAAATATTTTTGCAAATATATTCCTGTGTATTTAAAAATATACTTAAATTAATATCATTTAAAATTTTTGCTGTATTGTTCTCTGTATTTAAAACTAAATAGTTTATTTTAAAACGACATTTTAATTAAACTTTATTTTTAAATAGAGAAAGCAAGTTTTCACTGCTGGAGGAAGAAAGGAGATTTATCTTAATCTTCCAGTTAGGATCTTTTTCTTGTAACGTGGAAAAAGAAACGTGGACAAATGTAGACGTTTCTAAAGAGCCTAAGCCCAAAAGTGTTACCGTCATTGGAGGGACAGTTGCGCCCTCAGACGGTAAAACTTAATGCAGAGTAGCATTATTTGACAGAACTACTTCAAAATTAAATAAAATAAAATTACTTTTGCTTTATTTAAAATTTATATATATATATATGAAATAATTTATATATTTTTCAATTCAAATTGGTACAGGTCACTGTGCATTCACTACCTTCACAATAAATTGCTTTGATCTTGCAGTACGAAAAACCCGTTTGTTTTGAGGGATGAAAAACTCGTTTATTTTGTGGGATAGATTCCCTGAACTTCCAGCAAAAATATGTCATGCCGTTCTCACCAGACTAATATAGCCAAGGTGATCAAAAAATGGAAAATATAAACTTCGTTATTATTGTCGTAAAAACCCAACTATCTCTGTTTCCCTTAACAAAGAAACTAAGGGTATGAGGAGTCAGTATACTGTGTCTGTCTGTAACTGTATGTATTTTTCGATCAGTTCGCTGGACAAAAAAATCCGAATTGCCGGGTCGGAAAACCGTTCTACTCTCTCCTGAGACCCATTAACTCGGTCATGGTGTAAAATTTGATAGATTCGAATTTGAAACCAACTAACTAGGTCACATTGGGTAAAAATTGATAGATTCGAATTTAAGCCTTTTCCACCTGATCTGTGTCCTCATGGGCAGCATAATGATTATAATCACCAACTCTCTCACTCCACGTGGCTTAGTTAGTCGGTCTCAGGCGAATATTGGATGTTTTTCTTCCTGGAAACAGATTTTTCGTTCCACAAACACAAAACGGATCGAAGCATACTTCAGGTAGTAACGCCTCATAGCCTTATTTGCTTTGGTGCTTAACGCTTACTTAACCTAATACTTTACTATCCGGCGTGGCAACAAAGGAACTTGTCTAACGCTGTAACGTGGCATCATGTATGCAGATTGCCTTCAGACACCAGCTGCTATCTGATGAGGGACCAGAAAATCCCGAAACATAATAACGAAATTTATTGAAAGAAGTCTCATATTTTAGATTCTTTGGTTGTAACAAATGCCACAATTACTTGAACTTAACAACCTGCTCTGAGACGTCGTAGAAATTCGCTTGAGGTCGATTTTCTGTTTTGCTGGACGAAAAACCCGAGTTTCCGGGAGAAAAAAACATGCTACTCTCGCCTGCGACCGACTAACTTAGCTACGTTGTGAAAAATACCCATAAAACTTTCTCACGTCATCGACAGGATTCCAACTCAAGTCTTTTCCACACGGTGATCCTACGAACTGTGCTTCCCACGAGGATATGTATGAGGTTCCATAGCAGACAACTTAAGAGACATCCTCTCCTCACCGATCATCGTCAACAACAAATGCTGTGGTGTCAACAATACGCTGGTTGGATTGGACAATGGAAGACTGGAAACGAGTGTTCTGATCAGATGAGTTCAAATACCTGGTGCAACGCCGACGGATGCCTTCATGTGTGGTACAAGCAAAAGAGTCCATGGACCCATTGTGCATGGTGCCCACTGTCCAGGCAGGTGGCGGTGGTTGCTTAATATGAGGCAAGAACTAGGACCTCTGGTGTGTGTGTGTGGACCAACGTTTCACTGGTGAGATCTACAGGCAGCCCTTAGGAGACCATCCGCGTCCTGCCATGTTGCATTTTTTCCCGGACAGAAACGGGATCTTCCAAGAATTAACTACCTAGCTCCTATTTTCTTTCCACTTCAATATTCCATAATTACACAACTACCCTTCTCTCTCT
This sequence comes from Mastigoproctus giganteus, assembly GCF_048544385.1. Taxonomy (NCBI): domain Eukaryota; kingdom Metazoa; phylum Arthropoda; class Arachnida; order Uropygi; family Thelyphonidae; genus Mastigoproctus; species Mastigoproctus giganteus. Next base: position 195,417,781 of record NC_143582.1, on the reverse strand, counting down.
CTCTCTCTCTCGAAGTGATCAACAACGACATATTCCCTTACTTCTATGGCTGCATCAATGTAGACTTGAATGGCTAAATGTAGAATATGACAAATATGAGCTTGAATCGCTGAGCAAACTTCCCCCTAACAACGAGTTGCGTTGGTATTGCACTACTTTTGAACGTTTGTAATTAGTGGGTAGTACAATTGGCAAATTATTCTTTTATAAATTACATGACATCACATTGTCTCGCGAAAAAGGTAAATCTGTTATTTAGCTATTGCTTGGTATTTTAAATAAATGGCAGATTAACTTTTCAAAATAAATATCATTTGTTCGAAAGTAGTGCAGTACCTATGCAACTCGTTGTGAAGGCAAATAAGTTTGTTTTGCTCTTAGCATTAAGACTATTGCATTAGTTAAATAGTTTAAATTCAGCTGGCTGAAAAAAAAAACATAAAAAACATGAAGATAGTTCCCTATATTTTGGGGAAATATGGTAATCCTATTTTTAATGGTCACAACAAAAACGAACTTCCCTTTACCACGAGTTGCCTTGCTGTTGTACTACATTTAAACAGGCATTGTCAAAAAGTTAATCTATAATTTATTTGAAGGACACTGCTACGACAGCCTGTTTTGGGATTACTGGTCCCTCATAAGATAGCAATTGGCTCTGGCAATAATCCCCCTGAAAAAAGAACCGAGGTAATGAAGGTAGAACTTCGATATTATAAAAAATCTAAAGCTATTTTGATCTTCAGGAAAGACTGAAGGTAGTTAAAGTACAATTTTTAAAGAAGTTGGACATGACAATCATAGTCGGTTCGCCGAATTCATCTGTATAACAGTTGTCAGCACATCTGGTTGAAAGAATGTTCGTTGTGATGATGATGATGCAATAGCTTGCTCATGCGCAGTTTGATTCTTAATTCATGTACCGGATATTAAACGCCATCTGGTGGAAACAAATAAGCTATTTTTATTTTATTTATTATTTATTTTCTAAATACTTATCCACACGTGTGTGAATAGGCTATGTAATTCGGTTCACCTAGTACACAAATTCTATCGGTAAATATTTAATAATCATGGGAATTATACTGTTGGAATGATCAATATATTGATCAAGCACATTAAGGAGCAGCAGTAACACGGCTATTAACGATGAATTAGCTTTTGTTTTCTAAATTATGTTAATGTTATAGTTTCCTTCCAATCTGTTAAGTTATTGCGATCGATCTTAGCCATACAGTCGCCACATCATTTGTAAGCTCCCCTCGTGTGTAAATAAATCATCAGTCCTGGTTGTCGTGTTCATTTTTCTTCCGGAAGTTCTTCAAGATTCATTTCCTGTAGTCGATTTAATTGATATTGCGGCTGAGGTCATGATAGATTATGACTTCCGTGTCCCATTATCCATGATCACTTGTCATTAGGACAAGTCCATTATTCCACGAAAATTGTATTCCACAGATGATGAATAAAGATCGGTACAATAAACCGAGCTTTAATACTCCCAAATCATTTCTGAAACCATACATAGTTATGCTTAACTGTTAGAAAATATCTTTCAATGTGTGCCGACCTTTTAAAGCAACAAGAAATAGCAATAACATGTTCACTCCAATAAGTTATTGGGGTTAATATTTTCCTTCTATCCCCTGGACGTCCTTGTGGGCTTATGACTATTGATATTCTACCACGTTACTGCATGGATTCCATTGGGGATTGTTAAAATGGATGCTCCACTATTTTTATTGCAATATAGCTAACAGTTCTGAGGTAGTCGAACAAACGGATATCGTGTTCAAGGATGTCCCGTAAATTCTCTGACTACGAAATTCGGGTAGACCATGAAAGATGTCGCTCCTTAAGCTTTCAGGACCATTTAGCGCTGTGGTCCTGAAACTGTCTATTGATGTCTGGACCAACGTGGAATTTGGACACTCTTTGGAACCCCCGTCTACTATGCTTAAACGAACAGACATCTCAATTATATCATGAAATCATTATACTCACTTACTCCACAGGCTAGTATTGTAGAGTTGTTCCATGCAGAATCTTTCCATCTGCAATTTGCAGAAAAATGTGAAGTCAGATTCATTATCCATTGGTCCGGAGCTCAGATCTTTGGAACTATAGAAGATAAATACTGGGGAGAGAGAGAGAGAGAGAGAGAGAGAGAGAGAGAGAGAGAGAGAGAAAGCAATTCCAATGAGGTTATTTTTTCCGGGGACTCTAGTGGCTCCCGAAGCCCCTGATCCCGGTTAATGATCTTTAAGCCATTCCTAATAGTCGATATCTGCTAGAGTTTCCTTCTCCTCCTGGATTCTTATGTCTTAATCATTATTTCCATTTTTTAGGGGTATGATTCATCTCTTCTGTTTTGAAGTTGATAATGATGCGATGTACGATGTATTCGTCTTTTGATATAATCAAGTAGCCTCTGTAAAGAACGTTTCCTCTTCTTTTTTTTTTTCAACCTTAATATGTACTTATTTATTTCACTTATTCTGTTGGACTTCGGGATGTCAGGAGTCCGTGTACTTCAGTTAAGACTTAAGACATTCTTTTTCCTAATGATGTTTCTTTCTGGTTGTTGACCGTTAATAGCAAAGCTTCGAAAATAGTGAAATGTTGTAAGGGATTCTATTGAGCCATCTTAGGATCCAATATTGCAATGCAGACGTTGTTTGTATTCAGATTTTAGGTGCAGAGGAACAAATTGCAGATGCATATAGATAAAAGGAAAGTTACGCTCAATTAATATGTTGAATATGACTTTAAATTGGCAAAACACACGTAGCTTTACAATAAACTCCAATATAATCGAAATATAACAGGATGATCACATGACTCGGGCCGGATTTCAGGATGCCTTTTGGAGAAAATGGGCAGTCAAAGCATTCGATTTTTAAATTGAAAGCTATCTATTATTCTCTAAAAAAATTGATAAATTATTTAGCAAAATCGTTAAGGATAATGTTTCTTATTAAGCAACATTAATGAAATGCTTATTTTATGTCTTTTATTACGATTCTTTTTAATTATGATGCTTTTTTTGATTTTTTTCAGTGCATCATACTTGTATAAGGAGTACGTTTAAGATTACAGTATATAAACCTAAATGTTTTTATTCCTTGATTATAAGAAGAATTTCTTTGTACAGTATAATGGGATACTGATAAATAAAAAAAAAAGAAAGGCACCACGTAAAATATACCAAAAAAACTAAATTAAAATGCTAGTTTTAATTAAAAGAGTTATCAAAAGACAAAAAGAGTCACAATCGGCTAAAAAAAACATATTTATTAAAAAAAAATTAAATTTAATGGTTAATTAAAAGAACTACTTTTATCATTAAATAGTCTTACAATGTTCTTAAATGATCAGCAGCTTGCTGCTGATCATTTAAGAATGAGCTTCCCATATAAAAAATGAATTTCTATTCGACTGGCTCTAATAGACTGCTCATTGGACATTACTAAATTCATTAAGAACCAGGCCGAGCCCCCTGGCAGCATATCCCAATATACACATCTCAGAAATATAAAATAAACAACTTTAATATTTGTAAATATATGCAGATAAGATTTATGTCGCCATATTTGTTACGCTGTACTGACTACACCAAAAATAATTTTTAAAAATCTTTAAGACTAATTCGTTCCACCTGGTGTTGTGCTTTTATTTTCCATCTTCTAATAGCATTCAGAGTTGTTCATCGACTTTTCGAAGACATCTCCATCATCCTTAATTGCAGGCCTTCTAACTTTACCGATCAGGTAGCGCTCATATGAGCATGACCTGCTAAATCACACAACTGACTGGCTCGTGGCCAAACACAGCAAACAGCCATCACTCTTTCACGATCCACGAGCATTTGCTCATTTTTTTCCAGTGTACCTCTATGAACCCATCTGAAGCTATCCATAAATGCCAGAATTCCTTAAAAAAACTTACTTGTTTTCAACCAGGAATATTGATTCTACAAGATTAGAACTAGTCTTCATCCAAAATCACTGGTACTTAATTTTAATATTACAAAATGGTGTATAGTTTAAAGAGCTGAAATTTTATCTATACTTTATTATTTCTCCTTATTTTTAAAATGTTTAATTAATATTTAAAGGATACTATATTTTTATATACAAATATTTGAGTAAATAATATATTGTCAAAAGTTAAAATCAAAACTTTAATCTCATTTGATTTAAAAGTGTAAATTTTGTTAAACATAGAACTTAGAAATTTTAAAGCGAATTTTAGATTAATATAAATTCTATAGAAATTAAAATCAAATGTTAATGACTAATCATTTTATAAAACTTAATTAAAATTCGAAATTCTTGCTGTTTGTTACTTCTTTCTGTTGATTTAAGCAAATGAACGCTTTTTGCAAGTTTTAATAGAAATTAAAAGCAAGGTTTGATAGGAATATAAATTATGTTGGAATTAACGAATGCGCTTTTTACAAGACTCAATTAAAATTAGAAATTAAAGCTGAGTAATATTCTTGCTTTTACATTATGAAATATAGATTATTTGCATTTCTACTCCAGGAAAAAAAACAAACTAGAACTACTCGAGAAAAAAAAAATACAAGAGTAATTAAATTTTGTGATTTTAGATTTTTGACTGAAGTCAAACTACATCTCAGGATTTTTAAAGGAGGGGTGAAAAAAATAATCGTACATGGTAAGATCTTGTTTATGCAAATTAAGAAAGTTCTTCAATTGCATAGGAATATGTCTTGGGTATTTGAACTCTTTAGAACAAGAACAAAATTTTAAAAATTTTAAAAATTAACGTATTAATTGTTTATTGAATAATCATTCAGCCTCCTTACGTCTTTCATTCCCAAATTTAATAAAAGTCTGAATAGTTATGTATTTTGAAATCCTCAATTCAAGTTCAAATTCCTAATTGACTCTACGTTTTACCAACTATATGGATTGAACCAGGGCCGAACCATGGTATTTCAACACCCGGCAGAGAGATTTTTCGGCTCCCCTTTACTAAGGATATATTTCTTGCCTCATTGTTCTTCTGATTTTGGCACACAAGGCAAGGGCCCTGCTAGCCCGTACCTTAATCCGGTACTGGATTGAAATTGCGTAGATGACAGACAGTAACATTACCAGCTCGTTCTACTCAAATTCCTAAATGGAACAAGTAACGAACTTTAACCACAGTATTAAAAAAAAAAATGGTATATACAGTTAACTCTTAAAAACTTGTGAAGGTAAAGCCTGTGTGTTGCGTTAGCACCAAAGCAACTAAGGCTATGAGGCATCAGTATATTGTGTCTGTAATTGCATGTATTTGTCGGTCGGTTTGCTAGACCAAAAAACCTGAGTTTCCGAGCAAAAAATTATGGTTGAGACCAACTAACTCAGTTACGTTGTGAAAAAACCCCACAAAAATTCCTCTATCATTGAAGTAATTCGAACTCGGATTGCGCTAGGTGCCGCGTACGTCTGCGACTTCGTTCTACTCTGTGGTAGTGCGAAGGACACTGAAAAAGGTTTGGACTAGATTCCGGAACCTCCTCGAAACGTTAATATAATAAGACACTGAAGAATACAAGCTATTTAACAATAATTATGGTGTATAAAAGACTATCTGATATTTTGTTTTAAATTAAAAAATATGTCAGTTACCTTTATTATTTTTAACTGTCTTTTTTAGTTTTTATAAATTAATATTATTTAAAATTCAATAAAATCAAAAACTACACCTAGGCGTGTAGAATTCGAATAATTACGGCCCCAAACTTACACAATATGACCCATTATATTATAGATATCGATCAAAATCTAACTCCAATAATATTGCATCAAAACCATTCGGGTACTTAATTTTCTCTAATTTATCGGGCCAATAAGTTGAACATCTTAAAATGATTTCCAATCAAATCGTTAATTAAATACAACAGCAAATCAATGGACAAATTAGGCTTAAAAGCTCCTAAAAAAAAAAAAAAAACTAAACTCACCTATAAAGGGAAAGTGGATTGGAAATGTTGTAATCGGATTAGGGTCGATATCCTCTTCTAGCTATCGGTACCTAGGCTGAGGATGGCTGTTCCAGATGCGGGCTGGATTGACGGCAGTACAGTTAATCCCTGCTATTCGGTGTTAAAAGCACTGAAACTTGTACTCCGTCCGGACGGATGGTGCACCGCAACTACCACTACAGGGGTGGGCAGGCTTTCACTTTTCACCTAGTTTATATTTAGCTAACAGTATACGGTACAACCACAAGGGTGTAGAGTAGCACGTGTATTGTGTTTGGGTTTATTTTTTACACGCGCAGCGAAACAGAAACCCACTGTTTGAACTCAAGGTATTATTGGTAGGAGCAAGAAACTAATTTAGTCTTAAACCACCCACGTTCCCTTCTTTCTCTCCCTTCTTCCTCGTTTGCTCTCATTTGGCATTAAAGACGAAAACAGGACGGCCAATTTGAAAGATTTTTTAATTTCTTCTTCCCTCCTACTTTCTTTCTTTCTGGTTTCATTCGTAGGACATTCCGTGTTCTGCTTCTCATCCCCGTATTTATCGCTACCTATTATGGTGACGCTGAAACACGAAACCGTGTCCGTGTCACATGATAGCTACGTCGACTTTCACATGATGCAAGATTGGTGCGACGCCTTGTGTCCTGAAGCCTTCTTAATTACCGTCGAAGGCACACTGCAATGTTGATCACAGCAGTTATTCTGTCTGGAAGGCGCCATTGCTCTTTTTTTGACGTAATTGTCATTCTGTAATGTCATTGGTAGATGTCGATTTACCATGGAAACCGACCAAACGATAAAATACGAATATTGGAATATTAATTAAATTAATGAAGTTTAATGTTTGAGGATGCTAGCTGTTGTGTACAGTAGGTTATTTAAAATGGTTGTATTTTTGTTTTAAGTTAGAAATTTTGAACTCTAATACCTTTTTAACGAAATGTATTAGAGCCTATAGTACTTAGTACCATGCATGGTCGAAGGTTGAGAAGATGAAAGAAGATATTTGACTTGAACTTCTGTAGATTGTATTTTTCCGGTTCAAACTCACAGAACCAGCTTTTCTTCTTCCTCATTTATTCATTCAACTTCCGTTCCACTCACAGAACCAGCTTTTCTTCTTCCTCATTTATTCATCAACTTCCGTTCTCTGGAACGGAAGAAGGAAGAAGAAAAGCTGGTTCTGTGAGTTTGAACTTGGACATTAAAAGGATGTTGACTGGTTGTGCTTTGGAAGAGAGGGCGGGTGTTATAGAAACCAATCTCATCTCTAATAGAATGTTTGAGATGAGTCATTAATTAACCTGATTGCTTTCTTCCGAATGGAATCTAGAAGTCCGAGAGAGGTTTTGGGGGCACTGACTCAGATGTGGGAACAATATTCCATGGTAGGGCAGATTTGTAATTTGTACAGAGTGAACAGTTGTTCGTTATTAATACAATGACAGTTGAAACCAAAAATCACATTCCAGAATCAAAATTGCTACAAAAAAATTCCTCTTAAGTCCGAAAAGTAGAACAACTGACCGATAGTTTTAAAATTATCAAGTCAGATGATGTACAAGTTTACATTTTTGGAACGTTCGATTATCAAAAAATCAAAGGTTCGGAGTTGATGAGATTAAAACTTTTTCAAAGATAAACGAAACTTAATCCCCTGAAAATTTGGTGATGATTTGACATTTTCTTGTCGAATGCCTAAACATCCTAACCTATATATAAATTTTTGTTGGAGAGAACTGATAGGGACACTGGAATTATAAATGAGCCTAAAACCTTCCCAGATTCTAAGAATACAAGTTGAATATTTGATGTCGATCCAAATTTTTCTTATCAAGTAATGCTCAGAATGTTCAAACATCGGAAATAAGCTACCATTTACAGATATTTACAAAGCACGTGCAAAAAATTCTGGGACATATTCTGGGGTACAAAAAAATATATATTTTAAAAATGATGTTATATACAAATTAAAAAAAAATATTGCCGATGGAGTTTTGAATGTGGACATATGTTTATGTGTTTTTCTTTCTTTTTTTTTCCTCTTGTTTGGGCCCTAGAATACGTCCCAGAATTTTTTGCCACATACGTTTGAAATACCCTGATAGATAACACGAGATTTCATTTAAAAAAATATATTTCTATAGGTCCGATTTTAATTAAATTTGAAATTCGCCACCTATCTATAAATTTGTATAGGTATAAGCAGTATTGTGCATATTCAGTTAAGTCTATGAGTTTTCAAATCATCTGCATGTATCTCCTTTCGGATTACCTATGTAACATATGCGTGACCCATGGGAGGTGTACTTTCGGAGCTGATTTTCCCTACAACGCTACTCCTTAACTCATTGAGACGTGGAATTTCCATTCATACAGTGATAGCGTAAAGATCTGCACTGTCGTCAATTCTCGAGAGAATCTCCAACAAACCACCCACGATCCCAACAGTGACATCATACCATTAGTTCGCTACCTTCAGATGTTCAATCACCAGTCAACCTCAAAAGTCTACGTTCGTGATATGTTCTCTGAAGACGAATCCATCTTCTATACGGCCTATGCCTATCGACACTCCAGTTCTTGTCTTGAACACCCATAACTCCAGTCTTATGATCTCCATAATGCAGCCAACTGTACTCTACGGTGCAAAAACCTGGGCGTCGGCCTCTCCAACTTCACTTTGACCTCTACAGTTAGCAATACTCAAATGACTAGTACACAAACATGGCCTTCAATAGATACTCCATACCTCCGATTTGATAAGAGCTCTCCACTTCAGGCCAGGACTGACCATATTCGCCTGATAAACACAATCAATTGGTTGCTAGGTGGGTTTATGTTCCAAAACTCTGGGATTTTGCCAGAGAAGCATCCCCCAGTCACTATGCAGTATCAAGCCACCCTTATCGACTATACTATACGAAATCGCCAAGAACGCGGTCGCACATTCCTTCCAGCACCAAAGCTTGATGGGGATCTTACAATTTAGTAAAAATACAAGGAATCTCTTTTCGAACTGCTCGAATCTCTTTTCGAAATGCTCAAGCACTGTACTATGTTATTTGAGCAAACTTTGAGAGGTTCAGAGTATTAGAATAACATAGTTTTGGACAGCCATAATAAATAATATGAAATCTTTAAAAGAATGTCGAGATTTTAATTTATTCAACTGCATTTTGATCTTTGCTTGGACAGACATAGAGACAAAGAAAGGCTAGAAAAACCCGCTGGTAAAAAAAGACGAACAGAAAATAATTTCTATAAATAAGAAATTTGGCTGGAACAAGAAAATAATATAAAGTAAGAGATTGAGAAAAAATTGAGTTCGTTTCAAGGCAGTTTACATTCGCATGTGAATGGTAATGTATAATACTTTTGAAACTAAGTATTACAAATGAGCATAAAGTATGGCATGCACCGAAAAGATTTCAAAGAATGCGGAAAAAACCCTCCTTCATTTAGAAGCGTTCACAGAAGACCATGCTGATGTATGAGCCAGAATGTAGAGGGGACTGTCACGGAATGTTACAAAAAGAGGGGCATAATGAGCAGGGCGTTGAACGTGAGGGGTGAAACTCGGATGGCAACAACTGAAGCTGAAAAAAAAAGCCAGAAACAGACAATTCGAGACGTTTCTAATAATAAGTTCCACAGAGAAAACTAGTCCAGTACCTAAAAACATAAGAGACTTGACATTACTGTAGTTTATACATAACATGAAAGAGAAGTATTCACAAGGATCGAATTTCTGTTTCCTTCTGAAATAATAATATTAGCGAAAATAACTCCTAATAAACCAAAATGTTGTAAGAGGAGAAGATAATGAAGATGGAAGTTGGTAGTGTAATTTCGAGGCTTTTGCAGTCATAGCTGTATTTTATTAAGAAAAAAGGAAGCCGGTTGTTTGTTCTAGAGATACCTTCTAAGGTCAGATGTAATGTCCAATTAAATCTCTCAAATTCGGCCCTCAAATGGGAGAGAAAACGTCAGTTCTTCAGATTTATTTTGCATATGCATTAACCTTTTTATTCACGCATATTAATTAAAATGCATAAGTTAAAGAAGGTCCATAGAGGTCCTACTTGTCTCTGTTGAAAGATAAAATGGTATTGCCAGTATTCTGTATTCAGTGAGGCAAATACACATCGACAATAGTCATAAGCCTTGAATAGTCCTTTTATCCCTGACCTCGAACTAGGTATTTATAGAAAAGTGCATGGAACTTGGTTCCTGAAGGCTCCTCAGGCACCAAGACTCCACTACTTGCAGACTTAAAATACTTTAAATACATTCGTATTCGAAAGATTTTAATGAAGCCCTTGCATAGCTTTTTGGACTCTGTATTAAGCAAATAAAGCAGCTTTTGAGAGCTAGTGTACACAATACGTACAAGACTTCTACCAAGATAGAGAAATCCTCATAAAATAAAATACATTATATGCATACATGATGCGTTTTGTTCTGTCTTCATTACTTATCAAAACAAAGTGAACTTTCAAAGTTCATTATAATGATCTTTGATCATTATAATGATCCAATAGATTTTGTATCGAATCCTTTATTTAAAATGCATTAAGAAGAAAATCTATGGGAATCATATCGGAGTTTTGTCTTTGTACAACAGTAGCCTTGGCATGAGGCCAGTAGTGATAGTCTCTTTTAATTTTAGAACATTGTTGAGAGAGCTATTTGGGACACTACACCAAGTGTCTTATGTTACTTTAGTTAAAGTACATCAGGAAGCAGGAAAAAAATCACTAGGATCATGACCTTCAAGTTCGACAAGTTTCAAATTAATATATTACTTTGTGTTATACTCGATGTCCGGATTAATTCGTATAATCCTAAAACAGGATTCTGTGGAAGTTCGAATAATATGCAAAACTTGTGATAAAAAATTCTTCGTTAGTTGTTGGTCTTTAGATTGAAATAAAAAAAAGGAAATCGTAGGATCTCCACTAGTTCATCAATGTATAATAAGTAATATGGATATCGATAGCACAGCTCGCCCTACTGGTTCTTAATTGGCTAGCGGATAGGGACCAAAATAATATTTTCTGAAAGTATCTCTATTGCTTGAAAACTATGGGAGGGACGAAAAAGTTTCATGGATGGGCTGTCGGGTATACTCTTCTGCTGGAGTTTAGGTGCTAGGTGAATTCCAAAAAAGCCTTAGAACTTGTATACATAATACATATCAAAACAAAACTATGGACAAGATGCCTTCAGAATCACTATTAATTGCCACATTGATCTATACATTTTTGAGGGAGGCATGTTGTTGTTATAGGGTTTTAGGCGTATCGACAACTTAGGCTATTTTGCGCAATACATCAGATTTCTGTAAATTGCGTGTGTTCTGTGGTCGATTTTCTGTTTGCTGGACTAAAAACCCGAGTTTCCGGGAGAAAAGACCATGCTACCCCCGCCCGAGACTGGCTAACTCAGCCACATTGTGAAAAAGGCCCATAAAAATTCTCACGTCATCGGCGGATCTCGAACTCACGTCTTTTCCACCCGGTGTGGGAGGACGGCGATTCTAGCAACCGTGCTACCCACGAGGGTCTCTATATGTGAGACGTGCTACTGATCTTTATATTGTATGATGAAGGATTCTTCAGATGGAGTGGCCAGCTAGATCTCCAGACCCGAATCTTCTGACCATGTCTGGAATGCTTTAGGAAAACAATGTACTCCAGTCCCCCAGAATTTTTAGTCCACTCATTAAGAGAAGTGGATGAGCTGATGGAGCACAATTTATTACAACAATTTTTCTCAATTTAGTCTGAATTATGTAGGATTTGGCTCTCAGTTTTGGGCAGTCAATATCAGGATTATGAAACATAAATAAATCTAATTTTTTTATGAGATCATGACAAAACATTTCTGAGATATGTAGTTTGTGAATCTCTGGAATTGAAGCCTTCATCTTGACTCAGTGAAGGGCACTGTGGCCCATTGCTCCTAAGTCTAATCAATATGCTATCGGCACCAATTCAAAGAGGCTGCTTTCTGTATCAGCAGCACGCCGTCTATTCTATAGATGGTATGTCTGGATTCAACGTCCAGACATACCATCTTGTCTGGATGTTGAACAGAACTTGTTAGAATGTAGGCAAATACCAATTTGCCTACATTCTAACAAGTTCTGTGAGACTTGGTTTATAAAGGACGACTTTACTTGTACTTAAAAATTTCCATTTTTGTGTTCGTTTCTTATATTTCGAACACTAAATTGAATAAAACTTACTATACACAGCTTTGCCAGCTAAAAACTATGTAAAAATATTAAATCATAGAATCATGTTATGTTCTGGGTGTACAAATGCACTCACTGGCCAAAAGATTAGAAACATTTTACAATTCGCGTCAATAGACGTTTAAACGTGCGCAAACGTGCACCATGTGTAAGTCACATGGTATGATCACAAGTTCCCAGGTGTCAAATAAATGCAACAACAACAAAAACAACAGATGGGTCAGCTCGTACGGTTAGAAGGTTATCACCTCTAATGAACATCTATTTGTCATATATCGGCCCAACTTCACCCTGAAAAAGCTTCATTTTTGCATGGATTGTTATGGATTCTTTCAAGATGACAACGCAACTATCCAACGTTCAAAAATTGTATCTGAATGGCTCGAAGAACATTCCCAAAATTTCCAACATCTACCTTGGCCGTCTGAAAAGTTCTAAGAACATTCCCAAGATTTTTAATCTACTTTTGCCCCTAATTCTTCAGATCTAAATCCAACTGAAAAGGTCTGGGATTTGTTAGAAATGGCAGTTTGCCTTACCAGTTTCCCAATGACCACAATACAGCAACTGACAAATATATTGATGAAAGAATGGTCAAATTTGAAGCTGGACTCGGACACCTGGAATCCACGAAGTGTACGAGATATAAATCGGGCAAAAAGTGGCCCTACTAGATATTGAATAAAGATTTCTAATTTTTTGGACAGTGAGTGTAGTATATTAAAATGTATAAACTATTTATTACTATTTTCTCTCATTTCCAAGTGTCTTTATTTTAAACTTACAAAACATGAATTTTGAATATTTTATTTTCCATTTTTATTTGAAAAAAATAAATACTAAAATAATAAAGACACTTAACTAAATATATTTTAGATTTATTACTTCCCAGCTAGTTGCTAATAATAAAGTACATCCATTAAAAAAAAGACTAGTTAGTGTGACACAAATATGCACTAAAATATCGCTTCATAAAACTATTACTCGATTTGTCAAAAATGAAATTTAGTCGGACTACATGATATTCCTAATGACAACTTCATCTTAATTACATGTTGCCAAGAAATATATACATAAAAACACTTTTTGGCAGATTTCTTCTACAGCTACTCTTCACACGTTATGTCTGAAGTGGAGTCATAAAAAAAAAACGTCAACCAATGTCCAAAAAAAAGAGTTAAATCAGAAACATTTTACGATTGCCATGTCAACTGTATTATACAGGCATTTGAGACATTAATTTTAGGCTGGCTCGGGGCCACATACTACCATCATGTGCAATCCATCATCTCGTATACATGTCTTCTTTTCTCGGTGGAGATAGATTCCTTTACCTTCCATTTCTTCCTTCGTCTTGTTTCTCATTCTATAAGTAAACGTAGTCTGGCATTGGAAACGCAGATTTTTTCTTTATTAATTTCAAAAATATATTTACAATTTGAAAGGCAAAATACACTGGTGTGCAAAACTCAAGGACCAACACTATTTCTAAAAGTTACAACCACAAAATCTTTACTTAAGTTACTCTTTACTGATGAGAGTAGATTCAGATCTCAGCAGTGATTCTGGACGTCAGCTAATCTGGCGAGAGGTTGGCACACGGTATCACCCCGCAAACAAGGGATCGATATGGCGGTCGAGGTATTCTCGTCTGAGGCGGCGTTATCTTGGATGGACATACAAAGCCCAGATACTGGAAAGCGCTACTGTAACCGGTGCACGCTACTGTACTAAGGTAATCCTTCCCCATGTGCGTCTGTTCCGAGGTGCCATTGGCCCGAGTTCGTGTTTATGGATGATAACGCAACACCCCATCGCAATGCAGCTGTTGATATGCTTTTGGAAAGTGAGAACATTGTTCGTATGGATTGGCCTGCCCGTTCCATTGATCTAAATCCCATCGAACACATATGGGACGCTCTGGGGAGACGCCTAGCGGCACGTCCACACTCACCAGAAAATGTTCACCAGCTGAAGATGGCACTGACAGAGGAATGGACAATGTTACCGCAAGAACGTATCAACAACATTGTTCTATGTATGGACAGGCGGTGCAAAGCCTGCATCGACATTAGGGGTGGCCATATCTCCTACTGAGGACCACCTCTTTCCTTTGTTCCATCTTTGGCAGTGATGCATCTGTATCGTGGCAGCCAGTGCTATGTTGCCATTTTTTGAATAAAGTCCCTCTGTACCGTTTTGTTTCCGTTGTTGTTTTCTTCACCAGTGAAAACCTGACTGGTCCTTAAATTTTTGCATACCAGTATACTATATGCTCTTGTATATCGAATACTAGTACGCACTGAAGTACCAGTATGTGATATAAAAGGACTCAATGTCCACCACAATATTGACACCAGAGAAAAACCAATGATACCGCTGGGTTCAGCACTCAAAACATATTCGTTTCAGATTCATATTTCATGTGAAATTTAGTTCGTTTGACTGAAACCAGATGTCGTTACACAGAAACTGCCATATAGTAAAAAGAAAAGGTAGTTTGGTGAGAAAGATAAATTACTATAATTTTTCTCCTCAGCACCATATGGCGGTGTTCAGTTTGCATTAATTTGACAGTATATATATATGAAGAATTAGGTACATGTAATAGTACTTGTATATCATTAATTAATCTTTATGTTAGAAACACCTGGTGACAACTAGTGTAACGAAATTCTCTAATGCTTTGGCATTTGTTTGAGGTTACAAAAATACTCTTACCTTATGAAAGATTAATTATTATTATTTTTGTCTTACTTTACGTATGTTTTTTTCTTTCTTTTGAGAAAAAAAAAACTGTGTAGTTCGCATTAGCATATATGAGTAAAGGCGTATTGTCATCACCGTGTCCGTCAGACCGTCCGCATGTAATAACTAGATTTCTAGTAGATAGATTTTTATATTTGACTCTTTTAAAAAGATTTGTTGGGTCATTCGAAATTTAATTAAAATGGGACCAATAGAAATTCGGCAATTATTATTTATGTTTTCATGCATATCACATATCTGGTTGTCGGTAAACAACAAAAAGAAACCTTCGAAAAAATAAAAGAACGCAGGAATCCTTCTCCGTCCCCCGACGGAGATAACCATTTTAAATTCTAAATGTACAATTTTCTCCTCAATGAGTTAGTAGATTTTCCCAGCCTCAGTATGTGATTGTATGATGACAAATTGCCTCTTTATTGCAACCCACAATGTCATGGTCCCTGTAGCTGAGTGGTCTAACGGGAGGGCACATAAATACATGTGTTTTGAGTGACCTGGGTTTAAGCTCTTGACTGCTAAATACGGTGCTGTTTCTTGTATTCTTTCGATCTTGTGAACTCCTCGGACCGTGTGGTCATCCCTGAGTATGAACAGAATTTTTTTAATAGATAGATAATGTACTATAAATAAAAAAAATTTTCGGGAAAAAAAGAGCGTTTAGAGGTACGCCACTTTTTTTAGATCTAATGGTATAACGGTAGATTAATAAATAAACACCAATAACTGAAAGTACTTAATCTTTAGATCTCCATTTTTATCTTTTACAAGATGTTTACAGGAGTATCTTCTCCTTTACACTATTTTTGGGAATATCAGGATTTAAACTTCATAGATAATGGTCTTAATTCTCACAGCGGAAGAAAACTTTACCTTTGCAACGAGATTCCCTGGTATTGATCTACTCTCAAAAAGATGGCCTCTCCAAATGGTTAACTGGCTATTTGTTTAAAAGAAAAGACTGCTATGACAGCCTGATTCAGAACCGACTAGTCCCTCATCAGATAGAAAGTTATCTCTTGTGACGACAAGCAGATAGAACAGTTGTAGAGGGACCGATAAGTCCTGAAACAGACTGTCATACACTGGTGTGCAAAATTTAAGGACCAGTCAGGTTTTCACCTGTAACTTCTCATAGGAGTGGCCTGGATATCGGAAAAGTATACCAAATGAACCCCGTGAGGTACAGAAATGATGAAAGAAACAACACCGACACAACAACGGAAACAAAACGGTTCAGAGGGACTTTATTCAAAAATGGCAACATAGCACTGGCTGCCATGATACAGATGCATCACTGCCAAAGATGGAACAAAGAGGTGGCCCGCAGTAGGAGATATGGCCACCCTTAATGTCGATGCAGGCTTTGCACCGTCTGTCCATACTTAGAACAATATTGTTGATAAGTTCTTGTGGTAACATCGTCCATTCCTCTGTCAGCGCCATATTCAGCTGTGAACATTTTCTGGTGGGCGTGGACGTGCTGCTAGGTGTCTCCCCAGAGCG
Source organism: Mastigoproctus giganteus (assembly GCF_048544385.1). NCBI lineage: Eukaryota > Metazoa > Arthropoda > Arachnida > Uropygi > Thelyphonidae > Mastigoproctus > Mastigoproctus giganteus. The sequence goes on along the minus strand of NC_143582.1, from coordinate 195,401,240 downwards.
TCCTATATGTGTTCGATGGGATTTAGATCGTGGAACGGGCAGGCCAATCCATGCGAACAATGTCCTCACTTTCCAAAGCATATAAACAGCTGTAGTGCGATGGATTGTGGCGTTATCATCCATAAACACAACTCGGGGTCAATGGCACCTCGGAACAGACGCACATGGGGAAGGATTACCTCAGTACAGTATCTGGAGTTGTGTACGTGTCCATCCAAGATAACGCCTTTCCAAACGAGAACACCTCGACTGCTATATCGATCCCTTTCAGTGATATTTGCGGGGTGATACCGTGTGCCAACCTCTCTCCAGATTAGTTGACGTCCAGAATCGCTGCTGAGACTGAATCTACTCTCATCAGTAAAGAGTACCTTAAGTAAAGATTTTGTGGTTGTAACCTTTAGAAATAGTGTTAGTTCTTACGTTTTGCACACCAGTATAGTATCCTCACCTTTAAAATAAATGTCCAATTAACGTTTTGGGCATCTGTTGAAAAAGTAGTGCAATACCAGGTCAACGCGTTACCTCAATCCTAAAGACAACTTGTCGGATGAATTGAATCGTCCATGTATATGAAGAGAGATTACCCAAAAGAAATAGCTCAGCTGATCATCGCATTGAAAGTCAAATGGTTGAAAAGATCGGAGGACATTTACAATAAACTAGTGGATAGTGTTCCATGGAGACTAGAGACTATTATAAAGGCTATATGTTTCAGCACACATTGTTAGTTTTCCTGTAAATAAAATTTATTTCTAAATATGCAATATCCGGATATTAATGGTAGGGCAGTGTAAATAATTACACATATATGTGTAATTATGTACACTGCATATGTCGATGCTATTCCTCACCTAATACCAGTGTTTGCTCAAGTTTATGCGTATGACATCTATAAAAATCGTGCGTCTCTAAAAGCGGTATATGCTTTGTTATATGTTTTGCGGGATGAAAAACCAAAAACTACATTTCCCTTACTTTTAATACACAGTTTGATCAGTTTAACAGTTTATATTTTTTTATTCATGTAAATTGTAATTATCCAGGTTTACCTTCGTTAGGGGTACTGCATAGGGGTAATACCCCATTCCCCATGCCCACTCTTAATTTGATTTATATAATCCATGAAGGTCAGTTGAAATATGAAATCCCTGCGTATGTTAGCTTGCGTGAGCTGATTACGCTTCAGAAATTATAATAATAATTGGAGATAATCGGCTAAGGAATTCGGAAGTCATTTTAAATATTGTCGAATTATCTGCGTGTATGTGCGCGCGTGCGCCATGATTGGCGATTATGTGGTTATTTTGGTAGTCGAACAAGTGGTGGACGTGCGTGCAATCAGAATTCACCTGGTATGTACAACTTCAGTGATAGATAATTACACAGTATAGTTATTTAAAACCCATGTTATTTGGAGCGCGTGTTAGAAAGATTGTTTTACATTTAGTCATGATGTATACACTTCAAGACTACATTTTTTTTTTTTTTTTTTTGGAGCATTATCGACTAAGACCATATTGTTCCATACATACCGTCTGTAAATTGCGTGTGTTCTGAGGTCGATTTTCTGTTTGCTGGATAAAAAACCATGATATCCTCGCCTGGGACCGACTAACTCAACCACATTGTGAAAAAGGCCCATAAAAGTTCCTCAAGTCATCGACCGGACTCGAACTCGAGTCTTTTCCACCCGGTGTTGGGAGGACGGCCATTCTACCAATTATGCTACACACGAAGGCAAGACTACAGGCAAAACTATTGTTGTACGTTCCAAAATATAGTATCATACATTTGAAACTTTTTTGAAGCAGAACAGGAGAGGAAATGACCAAGTGGAAAAGTTTGTTGATCGATGCCCGCTTCAAAGTGATTGGCTTAGACGGCTACTAGAAAACAGGCTGTTCAAACAGCGAAAGATGTGGCGCAAGTGCACGTGCTGTCACGAAGTGTCATCAGGAGACGAGAATCGATCCCAAGTGAGTAGAACAGCACGATAGAGACGAGATCAAAGTCGTTGACCGCCATCGACTTCGCCAAGAGACGATCACTATTTGACCTGAACTGCTGGCCGTTTACTGAATGCAATACAATTGTAACACAATTTCTCAAGGCACAGGAAGACGAATATCAACAGAGATTGTACAAAATTGTCGCGAAAAAGAAATTGTTCCTGGTTACTCAGCCTTGAGAGGATTTTCATGGTTTTTGCCAGCAAACAGGCAAACCTACCGAAGAATGCATACTGTTCCAACGTTCTGATGCTTCATAGCCTTAGTTTCTTTGACGCTTAATACACACCTAAACTTACACATCAGTGATCCTCAGAAACTGGGCCAGTGAAGCCAAATTTTCTTCACTGACGAGTCCAGGTTCAGCCTGCAGCTTAATTCTCGAGAAATCCTTATCTGGGGCAAAGTCTGCGCAGTAGCACAGTGGCATGGTCACTGTTCTTCCCCACCGGGTGGAAAAGACCCGAGTTCCAATCTCGTAAATGACGTGAGGAACTTTTATAGGGTCTTTTTTCACTACGGGGCTGAGTTAGTTGACCTCAGGAGTAGACAGTAAGGTCTGTTCCCTCGGAAACTCGGGTTTTTCTTCCAGCAAAACAGCAATACGTAACTTGCAACAACTCTCCTCTTGCGCAGGAACAGCGTCTTTCGTTTTCACGGACGTTTAAAGCCTTGCCTTTAATCAGGGCAGGGTTGGTTCTTTGATCAAATTTAGAAATGAAAAATCCGAATTTTCAGAAGAAAAGAAATTTAACCATCCTCTGAGACTGCTTAACGGTTCTATATAGTGAAAGAAAAGGGTAAACGTTCTTTCCATACCCTACATAGGCCTTTGCCAGTTGGTAACTATTGTGTTAGTCACAAAGGTAGACCGCGAACTACGCCTCCCATATGCAAAGTAGGTTCAACTGTCAATGGATCAAGATAATCTCCCTGTCAGAGCCTCCCCGCCCCCTTCTGTACTGTGGAAAAAAGGTCTGGGTTTAATTCCTTCACATCGTGGCAGAGTTATATAATTAGTTACATCATTAATTTATTTTATTGTTTAAAACTTCTTTAAATTTAATTTCTTTTCTTCTGTAGCACACCACAGTCTAGGACGCAGTTTAAATGATTTTTAGTATCTTAAATTGCATCTTAAAGTGTTACATAATAATAAATAATTATTTTTCACTCTATGTTTTGCATACATCGATTTTCCTTTATATTTTATGCACTGAATTATAAATAAATTATAAAAAAGTAAAAACATAAATCTCCTGGATAACCTGATTTGTTTCGTCAAAGTATTGTGGAGATGTTCGAAATGCAAAATTATCTTAAATCCTTACAAACTTTATGTCCTCGTGTTTGCGTCATCCAAGAAAGAGAACATATTCCCCCACAATTAATTCATGTTATCCTTCTTTGTGACTATTTCAATCATGTCTATATTTTTCTTGAAATACGGCTTCTCGATAGAGGTGGGAGTTCCTCCCCACCTACAAAAAACTAATTGGACCCAAATACAGGTTCATTTAGTTCAACTTCAAATATCGGTGTGGGCAGAAGAAAATAAAACTGTGACTTTAGATATTGTAGAGTTTTTATTAAATTCAAAACGGGACAAAAATCCCTCTTTTGGCTGTGTTGCTTTGTTGCCTTTTAATTTTTTAATCTTATTTTATTTTGAACGTTAGGGTATCATGGTACTTAGGTAGTAGAACTGCAACATATAACGCTCTCTTGGGAAGACAGTATACATAATCCTCTCCTCCCCACCGGATGGAAAAGACCTGAGTTCGAATCCCTCAATGAAGCGAGGAAGTTTTATGGACTTTTCTCACAACGTGAATTAGTCGGTCTCAGGTGAGGTTTATTTTCCTCTCAAAAACTCGGTTTTTGGTAAATATCTATAATTCCGTAAATCCTTTTGGATTTACGGAATTATAGATAAACATACCGACGCCACATAGCCTTAGTTGCTTTGGCCCTTAATATTAAGAGCCATTGTGAGCCCGCACTTGGAATACAGTGTCCAAGTATGAAGACCTCATATAAATAAAAGACATTCAGCTTCTTGAAAGGGTCCACGGGCTACCCGCTTGGTAATATCTGCAAAAGGGCGTCCATATGAGAAAGACTGAATATTTTGGCTATGGTACTTGTAAATATGCACCTTAGACGGGGGAAGGGAAGCCTCATTGAGATCTATGAGGCTCTGAGAGGGAATATTAGAATGAATGAAGGCTAAATTTTCATCGCTATAAATTATTTAAGAACTATGGGCCAGAAATTTAAATTACTGGGCTAATTTTTAATAAGGAATAAATTACTTCCATGGCAGTTGAGGCTGAGAGCTTTGAGAAGTTCAATGGTCAGCTGGGTACTTACCTACGTGATAATGCATAGGTTGTTTATTTTTTTAAATTTTTATTATTTATTTTTATTCATTTTATTTTATTCTATTTATTATGATTTTGGGTAGGGGGTGGTAGAGCAGCAAAACCCTGTTGTATCCTTGCACTGTGTCTAAAATTACCATTAATTATGGTATCAAATCTCTACATTCGTTTAGTGGTATAATTATTATATATATTAATGAAAACTGCTTTCAAATTTATTCTCGCTGTGACATATCGATGGCATCACTTATCTATTGTGTGAGTATTGAATAATAAGAAATAGAAAGAAATATATTTGATAAAATGTTTTATTATACCAACTGTAACATTCGTTTCAAATAAACATTAATAAGATCTGTAGTGGGGAAAAAAATAAGCAAAATAACATTTATTCTTCATGGCGTACGAATGAGATGCGAATTCCACAGTAAAACGACATGAATTCACTAAATGTTGACTGCACCTTTGGTGACCATAATATACATTGCTCGTTTCATTCGGCTTTTATGTTTTCAGCGCAAAAAAAGAAAAAAAAAACTGGAAAATGTCTTCAGATCTTGAAGCTTCTACATCCTCTTCTTTCTACTTGCGATCTTTGCCTAAGCCCCACTCTGGTTTTTGCTAAATAGCAAGATAATAAAAAATTAACAAGTAGTACACAGACAAGTTTGGTTAGGGAAATTTCGGTAGTTAAAAAAAATAATACTTCAAAAATATAAAAATTTTAAAATGAAAAATTAATTTCCATTTTTTTTCAAAAATATTTCAAAAACTGTGCAAAAAAATTGATTGGTTGCAAAAAATGGATCTGTATTCGCAAAAAAGTGCAAAAATTACGATGTAAAAATTTTTCAAAAATTTTGCAGTCTTTAAAAAACGCTGCAGCAAAACAAAAGACACCAAACACGAACATGAAACACAAAAGGTCATAGACAGCACATAACACAAAGCTACTTACGAAAAAAACAAAAAAAAAAAGACTGAAAATGCTGTCTTGGATGTCAAACATACGGTTGCCTTGGTTGTTGTTGGTTTAGGGATGTTAGGCGCATCGGCAACTATGGCCATAGTGCGCCAGGTTGCCTTGGAACGACAAATTGGGACCATGGACATTTTCAGGGAAGATAGGATTACACCAATCCTCCAGTGATTCTGTTAGAAGCTGGAGGATTGCTGTCTTCCTCTACATATCGTGGATTGCCTCTTTTTGACTTTCAACTTTTGGAAAGGAATGTGATTCGGCAGAAAGCCAATTCCAGCAGCATGGCGATGTGAGGCAGGCTGTCTTGCTGTGGTGCCAAGCAACGACTGAAAGATTAAAACTATGGTGTAAAAAGTGTGGTTGTGAGGTAAAGGTACCCAGTTACGGATAATATCTTTATAAATAACGTATACCTATCTGTGGTACTCATTTGACTCGCCTTCATATTCTTGAAAACTATGATCTACAGAAATTCAAGTCTAATGGTTAAAATGTCTCAACGATCAACCTATCAGCAGACAAGAAAGGTTCATCAAGTTTTCTATGTGGTATTATCAAAAAAAAAGAAAAGATTGCCTCATCAGGGTTCAAAGTAAAGCGAATACAATGTTTAATATTCTGAATTTTTGTTAAAAGTCATTTAATAAACATTGAAATAATTATAATAGAAGTGAAATCAGACATATAAATAATATAGGTCTGGTTTATTTTTTGCCAAGGATATATTCCGATTACTTTAACCAAATTGGGCAATTTTTTCTCTGATAATCCCAAACAAAAGTTTGTTGACCCTACATTACACTTAGTACACTCTACATGGAAACTTGTAGATCTGGTCAATAATAAATGACAGCAGTTACTTTTTTGATTTTAAGAAAATTATTTGTACTTAAAGTGGTTTCCAAGGGTCTTTAGAATAGCAAAAAAATGTTATTGAATGAAGACACAAAGGCGTTTTCTATTTAAAATTGAAATCCGGGAAATATTTTCTTAATTAATTCACACTGAGTAGATGCTGGGTTTTTAACCTTAATGAGAATACTGATGAATTTAAGAATTTTTAAGCATTTTGACAGATTTTTGGAATAGGTTACCGTAGATCAAAATAAAAATTTGTTTTTCAAAATGAGATTTTTGATATCATTTGAGTGAAAAAAATTTATGATTTATATTATAATGCTAGATGCCAAACTAAATTAATTATTTTAAGAAAAAGATGTTCTGTACACCTCCAACCAAAAAAAGAAAAAATCTAGATATCCAAAATGTCGATGAACAGAAAATAAAAAGTATCAAAATTACCATAATGAATAAGTTAAAAAATGAATGAAATAAAATAAATGTAATTAGCTTATGATTGATTCTAAAATCAATGAAAGAGACTGCCAAAAAAACAACAAAGAAATTTGGCGTCATAAAAAATAAAAATTAAAACATTAAAATAAAAAGAAAAATAGAGAAACAGACTGAGAATACTTGATATCGAATTATATAATTAATTACGTTAATTCTCATTTTGCTGTTGATGCCACAATTAATTACAGTAATATATATCTTTTATTTTTTAAAGGTTTCAAAGAGATATTTCCAACTTCAATGTACGCACAATTAATTACAGTAATATAATATGTTTTAATTTTTAAAGGCTTCAAAATGATATTTCCAATTTAAATGTAATCAATAATTCTATTCATTTAATAAAATTAAATAAATACATGTTTTACTCTCTAAATTAAGAATTTAAGTAGACTAAATTAATTAATAATTAATTAAGTGATATTAATTGAAATACACAGCAAAACGTATTAATTAAATTTTAATTAATAAATTAATAAATTTAATTAATAAATCATTTTAATTATTTAATTTTAATTTAATTAAGTATTTCAATAGACTACATTAATTAATAATTAATAATTATTTTGTTAAGTAAATACAGTTATTGAGTACATTACAGTTGGAAATATCTAAAGTTGAATAACATTTTTATCCACTATCTAGTATATTCAACTCACAAAACCAATTAGCTTTGCAGAAAATATTTCTGAAGCATTTTTGGAGTTTCTTCAACACGCTAAAAAAATGGACTAAATTTCCATAACTGCTTAACAAGTGATGGAAGCTCTAGATGAAGTTGGCTTGAGTATTTTTATCTACCTTCAAACAGAGAAAGTTGCTTGATAGGCAATTTAAGAATTCTAGTCTTTTTTCTTGGGCTGATGAAAGAACCCAATATTGTTCAGAAACGTAGCCTGCAAACCAATTCAATTGAATACACTAGGTTGAAAGAAAATCCCTCCTGTTTAGCATTTTAATAAATTAGATTAATTCACCAATTTATAAACAGATCGTTTATTTGCTTAATTAATTTTATGTCAACTTTATTATTGAAAATTTTAAATCATCTATCTTTTATATCCTTTTTTGGAGCACCAAATAGAAACTCATCTAACATGAATTGCATTAGTTATTATAATACAAGCCCTATTTTCAAAGTTGGATATATTTTTTTCTACAAATCGTATGTGTATTTTACTAATCATGACTTTAAATGGGTCCTCTCCTTCGCTGGTTATTTCCATTAAGAAAGAACTATCAATTAATACACTGTAACGCCACGATTATTACCTTTGTTAACAGTATCATGGTCAGGAACTTCAGCCAGCCCCTTGGTCAAGAGTGGTGATCAAGAGACTGGCCAGAAGTTCCTAACTGTGATGCTATCAACAAAACCAATAGTCAACTTGATGCTCGAAGTGTAAAGTTAAAACTGCAAAAAAAAAAGCCTTCTTAAGCCTAATTAAATTTAGAACGCGCTTTTTAATAAACCAAAACCTTTGAATACATAGTACTGGATTACAGTGACATCATTGCGACTAGAATTACATCCCATTTTAAAAGTTACACGCTGATATTTTGGCTATATCCAATAGTGACAGACTGTTCAGATACAATGTTCCAGTACAGATTAACGAAAACAATTTAAATACAAAGGGACGGATGTTGAACGTCACAGGAGATGCAGCACAGAGAAGGGGTCGCTGTTGGTTCACTTGTTCGCCCATTCTGGCGCCGCTGCCTTTTTCGTCTGTGAAATAGTAAAAAAAAAAAGTAGAAAGCACATTTCTTCCAGTTGCTAAAAATAATTGAAAGGGGGAAGGGTGTTTAGGAAGTATAAAAGAAAGAGGCCCATGCGAATAAGTTGGCAAGAAAAGCGGGAACGGGAATCATTTCTTCTTCTTCTCAAAATAAAGACTGTATTGACGAAAGATAGAAAGAAAGAGCGAAAGAAGCAGTGAGAGTGCATTGTAAGAGTCGCAGAGAAGTTCAAGGGACAGTCACTTTAGTACACAACATACATAGAGACGTATATATGGTAAAAACAAATATTAAATACGAAAGGAAACAGGAAAGTTACATAGCGTAAAACAAATAGCAAATTATATATTTTTTTTAATAAATAACAAGTGTGTAAGTTAGTTTCAGCAGCCAAGTAAAAAATATAATTACAAATTTAAGCAAAGTTAAAAGGCAATTAAATTTGTATGCATAATACAACTGAAACAATTTCTAAGACTACAATATCTCCTAATAACTCACACGTATGGACATTAATATAAGATAAATCACTTTATTTTAATGGATGGTGCAATCGCGAGAGAAGTAAGCCTTTGGCTGAGAAGCACAGAGTTTTCAGTGTCATATCTCAGCTATTAAAACAAGTTACAATAAGTTAATTTATGATTCTTTCCTGTTAGACAGTTTATTTATATAATGAACTACGAAAAATAGCAAATCCACTCTAACTGGATGCTTATCGTTTTATATTCATATGTGAAGATAAAACTCCAAATTTCTAACTCCTTGTTTTCTAAACAGTCTTTTGCTCTTCGTCCAATTTGCTATCATATCCTCAGCTTTTTAGCTTATCGAGTTTCTTTCTTTAAAAAAAAGTCCAACCATCTTAATCAACTTTCCATTCATCTGATGGATATGTGAAGAGACAGGAGATAGAGAAAGATGCTCAAATTGATGCTCAATTTAAAATACGAGTAAATGTTTTGTAACGATTTTGGTCAACTATGAAAACTCTTTTAACGACTGCAAGAAGTCCAAATTAGGTATTTGTTTAAAAATTTGAAGTCCACCATAAAAATTTCGAAATAATTGTTTAATTGTTTTTTATGCAATCTCTGCATGCTGGTTAGAAAAGCAGAGCCTTAAATCAAAAACATAAAAAAGCAGCAATAAAATTCCAAGCAACAGCCATACAGCAGAAACAAAAATATAATTTCTTATTAGAAATATCTTAAAACTCCGAGTCTCTTTAAAAACAAAATATGTCTCTAAAATGAGAATTTATCTTTTGATGGTTATAAATTTCGTAATTCCAACACTATAGAGATTAAATAAGATGCAATCGCTTTCTTATTTCAGACAGAGATTTTTTTAAACAAAAAAAAGCACTCTGTTACTTACCAAATTAGTACAATTATTTATTTTCATCACCAACCTTAGTGAAAAAGCACTTCAAGGAAAGTTGGCCTCTTTCAGCCATCCTCGGAACATTCTTACCATTTCATGTTACTCTTAAAATCATCCTTGACATCCCAAAAAGTAGCCAAGGTTTATTTATTTTTTTTTTAATTGCAGGTACTTAATGGGCGCTTCTGTTAATGAGATTATTGCCTTTCTGGGATAAACTAGACTATTCTTGTCACACGACCTTCCCCGAATTAAAGAAAAATCATCAGATTTTTTAAAAAACTTCTTCTATTAATTCTTCTCCAATAAATAATCCTTTGAAATATTTCGAAGAATTAGTATCAGTATGCAGTTCAGGCTTTCAAAATAAGATAAAATTAATAAAAGTCATTTAAACTTATTTAAAAAAAAAAACGAAATGAAATACTGAATGAATAATTCTTCGAAATGAATTTTTATGCAATATTTTTATTAGAATACCAGATATAAAAAAATATATCGTCACAATATATCAAATTATATTTATTGATTGATTATATTGCATTTGTTATAAACGATTCATTTGCATTCGGTGGCTTCAATATAAACACCTTAGTTACAATTAACCAAATAAACTTAAGGAATAATCGAAGTGATTGGAAGAAAACCAGATTAATAGAACCCCATTTTTTAGCTATTAAATATTATGATAACCAATCTCATTATTTATTTAGAACTCTTGTGGATGGTCATAAAGCGGTTTCTGTATTAAAAATTGCTTAATTTCAAAAAGAGCCTTCGATATGCTTTCTTTCTACTGAGGATTTAGCTCTATTTAGGTTTTAAATATTTCCCGGAAAGCAAGCCATCCGTGCTGTTATTTTTGTCTCTTGTGGACCAAGCTATTTGCGAGGACAGTGATTCCAACATGTAGTATTATACCACCTCTGGCTCGTGTCACTGAGTACTTGATATTTCTAAAAATAGCCAATGTCTGTCGGAAAACAGTCCGTAGGTGTACACTAATGGGGATTGTTCCGAATCTGGTAGCTGTTCCAATTTATCGCTATAGAATGCGAACGTACAAGCGAAATGAGAAGTTAGAATCACCTTTATTAGTTTACGAGTTACGTTCAGAAAGATCATCAATCATTAAACAATTTTTACAGTCTGACGTAGATATACGCTTATGTAAATGTTTTATTTCTACTCTATAAACGTGTATCGTATCCTCCAACGCGTATTTGGGACACTAAACGAAAACCATCTATAAAAAAGAAAATTTTAAAAAACTTTGTGACACGAACTAATACAGCAATCCTTGGAGGTGTCCTAATACATTTGGAGGACAGTGTATATTGTTAGTGTGATATTACATGGTGTTTTGTTTTATTATAATTTAAGTTATTTTTTTAAAAACACTTAGGCCATTTAATTTTAATCATATATATATTTTTTTATAATGATCATTGGACGCTTAATTATTTCTTCCAATGATCGTAACTTAGGGTCTCCCTCTCTTAAGGAAAAAGTCAGAAATCGCATAGAGATATCTCTTATATTCTCCCGTTTTAGATTACGTATTTCTTTTTTTTTTTTTTAATTTCAATAGTTTTGTTCAAGATTTCGAAATTAAAAACTGCTTCATCGATTCACTCCCTAGACTCTTTCTTAAAGAAATGCATTGAACCATTAATGGAAAATATTTCATACCTCCTTGTCCTCTTCGTCTAGCGTGAACTTCTTTTGTACAGACTTCAGGTTGGCACGGTGATCCATCTGAGCCTTGGCGACTAGTTTAGTCAGCTTCTCAAACCTGAGGGTAAAAAGAACATAAACGTATTTGACAGTACGCTTTAATGCGCTGTTATTAAAAATAATGTTTATTTGGGTTGTACCCAATGGATAATCCGTCGAGTAACACCTCTGTTAAGTAAACCAAATATTAACTTACTTGGTATCGAACTTGGCTACCTTTTTCAGGGTAGGCTTGACGCTACAAATAGAAAGAAGGAATACTAAATACAATACATAATTTATATACGTAATTAGTGACGCAAAGTCAAACAAAAGTTAGGTAATTTAATACATTTTTATAATTTTACTTATTATAGTATAATTTATAGTTTATTAACTGTTTTTTGTTTCTTTACAGGTAGATGAGACCTTGTAAATCTTTGTAATAGAGTTAATTGGTTTCTGAAGGGGGACTGTTTTTATTTATTATTTATTTTTTCTTGGAAACTCGGGTTTTTCATCCAGCAAAATAATCTAAAAAATTAGCAAACGGCTATTGTATTTAATTGGTTGCTAAACAGCCCAAAGATTATTTAACCAGAAAGAAAACTCCAAGAATTCACAGGAAATTGGTATTTGCAGGAGTAATTCCAGTGACTTACAAAGATGGTTCCATCCCTACAAAATCAAAATGGTTCATAAACTGATAATACGGATGCCACTGAATGTCATTGAATCCCAACAAATAAAGGATCACTTTCGGTAAAATGGAAATATCCTCAGCTGTAATGTCAATAAGCATAATTCACCCCACAGGAACCCATTCATTCATGTGCAAAATGTTCAAAGGTGCACACAAGCTGTGGAGAGATCGATTAATTGGCCAATGAATTTTGGATGGCAATGTGAGCGGTGAAAAAAAACATGGATATCTGAAATGGAATTGTTAATGTCATTTTACTCATCATCAATCTGGTAAATATATGAACATACATTAAAAACTGAAAATAGAATGAAAATATGTCGAACCTGTAGCAGGTTCTAGAGAGGATAGATGCTCAGGCTGTTAGACTATTACTGTACTTCATTATCTTAACAAATAATTGACAAATATCAAAGAGTATTTGGATGAAATCATAAATCACGGTTTTCAAGAAGCAAATTACCTGTTTTGTCAACGGGATAACAACTAAAGGCACAGTAATTTCAAAATGCAAATACGTTATTGTGAAGGACGGTTTGACCTCCTATTCAAATACAAAGCAATATCTTAGTATTTTTCTCAAAGTTGCTTATATACATCTGAGAAATATCTCAAAGAGGCGAAGTGGGTACCTTCGATGTGATCAAAATATAAACACCTAATAAATATGGCCCATAGAAAACCTGAACAGCACTGTCCAAGCATCTTGACTATTTCTATTGACCGTTTTGCGGTCAGTAATAGATATTCATCATGTGGCGAGGCTGAACTCGAACCTAGATGAAAAACAATGATAATGAACAAAGGAAAGCAAATGCAATAATAACACTCATACTAGATGGGTCTACACTGATTAAATTTTGCAAGATGAACAAAAAAAAGTTTAGATAGCTTATCCCCAGTTCTAATTTGAATTAATTATTGAATTATTTGAAATGTAAATTATTACATTTTTTAATCTTTTGTTTTTTCACTTCGTGGCTGAGTTAGTCGGTCTCAGGCGTAGATAGGAAAGTTTTTCTCCCTAGAAACTGGGGGGTTTTCGTCCAGCAAACAGGCAAATCGATTCGTCCAGCAAAACAGGCAAATATATGGGTAGATGATACAGGGGACCCTAATATCATATTTTTTTTCCCACTGGTTTCCTGACAATGGGGTTATTTTACACGGTTGTGTTCTATAATTCATATTAGCGGTAGAAAGATTTTTTAAAGGTTTCCTAACTCTTTTCTATCCTTACAAATTAAAAAAAATTAAAAAGTTTTCATCTGCAAAAATAATACTTACAATTTGCCTCTGAGGTCGTTCACTTTGATGCTGAGTTCGTTGATCTGAAAAAATAAAAAAAAGAATTTTATACAGTGGCATTGCATGACTTCTTCACTTACAATGTGTGAAAAAGGCATTTTATTCATGACCAAGAAAGACTGGTCACGAATAACGCCGGTAAATCCTGCCCTGCCTTACATTAAAAATAAATGTATTTCCTGGCGAGTTTATTATATTCGAAATAAGTGTGCCAACTGATATTATCTTGTATTACAGTATTTAAATCTTCAATCTCTTTGCTTTCTAGTTACGATAATAGAGTTATGGTCATTATTGGTGGTTCAATTTAATGTTTCCAACCTGTGTTGGAAACAGATTAAATTGACTTGCGAATAAAATAGTAAATGTGAACCATGAAGAGGACAACTTCAACAGGAAAATTTAGCTTGAGAGAAGAAAATCAGGAGATCCCACCTTTGCATTTGCTCTCTCTTTTTCCCCCCCAACTTTAGTAATTTCAGGAAATCTTTAATAATGTTTCATCGAATTCCTCAATTTCAGAATAATCGAAGTTCCAGAATGATCGGTTACGTAACAAAGGTAAATCAAAAGAAATAAGAAACAAAAAAGAAACTGAAAACAGAGTGAACACCGCCTAGCTATAGGAATTAATCTTCTGACTGACCATGATTTCATTCAAATCAAAAGAGTTGAATCTGTGGTCAGTTTTAACAATATACAAGGTGTCCACAAAAAACATACAATTCCCACTTTCAATAACTTCATTCGACTCAGTTCCTTCCACGTGGATCACTTCCTCAGACATCTATTATGGAAGCCGCCCCCGCACCTACTTGAAATGTGGCATTGTCAATCATCAATCCTTAAATTTTTTCTTATAATAGAAGATGAAACAGCGAATCGTGGAGCAAAAAGAATAGCATCATTGGGTGTGTTCCAAAGCTATGAATCATGCTTTTGGAATTGCTCACCAGGTGGCAACATTAGACTGAATCCAAATAGAAGCGATAGCAGAAGAGCCCATTTGTGTGTGTGTGTGTGGTGGTTAGTAATATGCTGGTATAAGATATACAATTGGCAGCCGTCACCAGGTGGCAGCAACAGATCGAATGCAAATGGCGGTACATTATGAGGAAAAGCCAAAAGTGTGAGCTGAGAGTTCTGAAAGTTATCGTTAGAAAGAACAGTTTCTGAAAAATCACTTGTCAGACGAACAGGAAACTAATAATGTCACATTCAACAGGACATAAAATTTATCGTGCAATATTCGTGTTATCTGAAGTGAAAGACGAGCCTGATTTTCAGAAACAGAGAGATTCTCCAAAAGTTAATGCGCAATGTTGCCTTTTTTCACAGTAAAGTTATACGATCTTTGCAGAGAAAACCGTTACAGATGAAACCTTGCAACAGTTGGTCACCGGGCTCGAATTTCAATAAGATGTTGTGATTTTGGAGAGGAAGCCTTCTACTGGAATCTGGAATTTCAACTTTGTTTGGATGAATGACTTCTGTACCCGAAAAGTAAGTTTAACCCGATAACCAGTTTTTTTCCCCTATGGGATTACGTTAAAAAGGGAAGTTACACGCGGTGGGTGAAAACTCCAGTGATTTACAGTGTTATAACCAAGAAAATAGCTGTGAACGATATCGCAACTGACAAACTGCATCTTAATGGCTATTTTATGAGACACACCTACTTAATAGCAAGAACGTCCCGTTTAACCTACAAAACAGCCAGGATTTACGGTGGCATGGACTCAATAAGTTATTGTACAGCATGCCAGAGGATTGTTGGTCCATGTGGGTTCAAGTGCTTCTCATAGTTGTTCCTCATATAAATTGTATGGTTGTGAACCTCTGCTCTGAAGAGTTCATTCCACCTCATCCCACATGTGCTCCAATAGACCGAGATCACGTGACTGGGAGAGGCCACCATAGCAAACTGAATTCACTCTCGTGTTACTAGAACCAGTACCATACAGTTCTAACCTTGTGATATCGTCAATTTTCCGTTGGAAGAGTCAATTCGCAGATGGATGCACTGCAGACTTAATCGGAACAATTTCTAGATAACACGTAGTACCCAAAGGTTTCTCCAATGGTCTCAAGGGGACTCAATGTGCATCATGAAAATACTCCCCACGCCATTATGCCGTCATCAGCAGCCTGCATATTCAGGTCATCCTGTCAGCATGAAACAGCAGGAACTAGTTCTTAATTCGTCAGATCAAGCACCACATTTCCAATTCTCCACTATCCAGTGTTGGTGTTCTTATTGTAAACTTACCGTCTGTATTGCTGATAGGAATGGAACCAGATTCGTCGTCGGCTGCGATATCTGATCCGTGATAAAGTACAACGAGTTTTGCATTATGAAATGACTCTTTAGTTACTTCTATTCTACTGGGTTGTTATTTGACTCACGGTAACCTTTCTGATACCCTGTACAAGTCTTCTCAACCTCCGTTGGCCTGTCATATCAACGAGCCTGTCATATCTGTCGATATTATTGATATTTTCCAATCTCGATACACCTGGACAGTCGTGCGTTAAAATCCCTGCAGTTTCCAAGAAACTCTTACCGGTGTTTCTAGCTCCAACCACCAACCGATGTCAGTCACTTAAATCTTTGTCTTGCCCTTTCTCGCACCGAACTGCACATTTCTACGCATCTGCCCACCTGCTTTATATCGCTGGGTATGAACACCTGAATACGGAAAGAGCCATCATTTCGCAAAAATTGTAGTAGTACCTAATAAAGTGGCCACTCAGTGCATAAAAAAATGAAAGAGCTGTTGAACCACAGTTAGAGATTTTATGTACAGTTATGAGCCAGATATCTAAGTGAAGCATTGAGCACAGCGGTAGAAAAACTAGACGAAGTGAATATAATTTTGCTGTTTAGCAGTTTTATCTTCTGTAATAATGAAGTTACTACTTTAGGACGTCGTGTATATACGCTATGGTACCAACAGAAAGTGTACATCCACTAATTCAATATTATATGATAATAAAATAATTATTGATTTATTTGTGCTTATTTCAGCACAGGCTGATCATTTAATTCGCTGAATGGCAGCGCCACCGCACAGCCACTGAAATTTTAGTGAACTTTCGGTACATGACAGGAGAGTATATTGGTATTGTCCAACAATATGTTGAGAGATTTTCGAGCTCTGACAAGTTGTCGAATAGTTGCAACGTGGCCTTAAGTTACGTATTGTCAGTGTGAACTGTTAAGTGAGCTGCATAATGTAAGATTTGAAGACTGGGCAAGGTTCTGTTATTTGATATTGTGTTCGACATGGTATAAAGTGACAACGACCACCCTCAAAGACTTATCAGGAAATGGCTTCGGGACTGCTTCTAAGAGTGGGTTCATTGATGGTGTAAATGTATACACTATAAAGGAGATTATTTTGAAAAGGAGAGGCCACCGGAAGACCCTAGCGACGAATTAAAATTAAGGTGAATCCATTTCCGAATTAAATGATCAACCTGTTTATTTGAATCTGTGGAAATGTCGGTATTGCCTTTTTGCTTGTTTTGTTTTCTGTGTACTATAAAACGGGAACAGAAAGCACATCATTATTGCACATATAACCTTTATTTAAAAAAGAAGGCAATTTTCAGTTTGACGTCATGTTGTTGTTGGGTTTTAGGAGCATCAGCAACTAAAGCCATATTGCTCTGTATATATTGTTTGTAAATTACGTGTGTTCTGTGGTCTATTTTCTGTTTGCTGGACGAAAAACCGAGTTTCCGAAAGAAAAAACCATGCTACCCTCACCTGAGACCGACTAACTTAGCCACGTTGTGCAAAAGGGCCATAAAAATTCCTCTCGTCATTGACAGAACTCGAACCCAAGTCTTTTCCACACGGTGTGGGGAGAGCAGCGATTCTACCAACTGTGCTACCCACGAGGACGTTTGATGTCATATCATAACCAATAAGTAGATACAGCTGAAATTTCTGTTATAGCAGCAGATGCTGTCCCTTTCTTATGTTACGACTTTTTATGTGAAGTTATGTTTATTGCATTTGTGGCTGCCAACCACATTCTTCTTCTTCTTCTTCTTCCAACTTCTTCCAAATTCTTCTTCTTCTTCCAACCACATTCTTCTTCTTCGGATCTCTTCTGAGAAATGTGATGCATGCTGTTAACTATGATGCCAAACTTTATGGGCAGTATTCAGAACTCAAAAATAAATGTATGAATTGCTTTTTCGCTAAAGAATCTAAGGACACGAAGCATTAGTGCGTTTTGTCTATATACGTGTGCTATGGATGGTTTTTTGTGTTTCTGGTTAAAAAAATCCCAATTGCAGGAAGGTAACTACGCCCTCGTGGGTAGCACAGTTGGTATAATCACAATCTTCTCCATACCAGGTGGAAAGAGCTGAGTTCGAATCTCACGAATGACGTGAAGAATGAATTTTTATGGGTCCCTTTAGTTGGCTTCAGGTGAGGGTGGTGAAGAGTGCTTTCTCTTCCTAAAACTCTAGTTTTTCGCTCACCAAAGAGAAAATCTACCACAGAACATATGCAATTTACATAATATATACGGTGCAATATGACCTAAGTTGCTGATGCGCCTAAAACCTTACAATAACTAACAAATCAGAAAGAAGACTATGCAACCTTTAAACGAGGTCGATTAACTTGGCCATGGGAAAAGTGACACGTTTTTTGTGTTGTAAAAATGCAGCACCTTTTTGTGGAACAAAAAGTTTATTATACAATTCTACATGAAGTTCAGAAAATCTGAAAATATTTCGGATGGTAGACCAAGTCTCCATCAAGAGAATGTATCAGTTTTTAAGATTTTTTGATCAAAAATTTAAAATTTTTTTTAAAGGTTATAAACTAAAAAATAAATAACTCGATTATCATCCGATGCCTCCTTATAATACGCTGACATGTGCAGTAATAGAGTAATACTACGCTCATAGCAAATTTAAACAATAGCTTAACTCGGTGGTCTGCATGCAAGGTATTCTCCCTTTTTCTTTCAATTCATAGAATCAAGAATCAGGGTATGTGCCTCTTTCTTAATATGCAGATGCCAGGTCACCAGTCAGACCCGCTACAACTTGCCCACACAAGCCGTAGTTCTTAGAGTCCAAAAAATCCTTACTCGTGACCTCAGTCAGATAACAGAGAGACAGTCTAAGAATGGAAAGGCGAAAGTCATATAGTTTTTATAGGCTCTCATCAGGAAAAATATATTAATAGTTCTCTTAAATTACAGAAGAAAGCATTTCTGAGTCTTTAACCTTTTTGATTATCATTAGAAAGGTAATCAATTAGTGCTGCTCATTGTTGTTTCTTGATTTTTGTACTAATGCCCTAAGGCCATGAGGCATCGATGTATTGTCTATAAATTACGTGTATTGTATGGTCGATTTGCGTGAACCACTCGAAGTTCCGAAAATAAAATAAGTGCGATTCACGATCGAGACCTACTAACTCGGTCCATAAAAGTTTCTCCAGTTTTGGACTCGAACCCAAGCTTGCGATCGTAACCGCTGTGCTAACTGCGAGGGCTAATCTGTTCTCCAATTCGGCTGAAAATTTCAACTTATTTTGTTTTTACGCTGTGACTTAAAAGTTTCTTATTTTTAAGATGCACGGTTTTCCTGCGAACTTTTTTTTCTCCATGTTTGCTGGAAAATATAATGGTCAGATTGAGAAACGTTGTTTTAAATGCTGGTGCCAATGTTGAAATTTGAATATGTGTAAAGTAAATGTGTGAGAGTCTCAAGAAAAGCTTGCTGAATTAAATCTTTTATGCCTTAAACAATATCTTTCTTTAAAGGTAGTTTAATGCTTTTCAAATACGTAATCCTACAGCAAATAATACGATGGCAGAAGGCGCTTTCAATAAATATGAAAGATCGTTATATAAAAAGTGAGTGCACACTTTTGTCAACAAATTGCATTATAATATTAAGAAGTAAACAATATTAAGAATTTGAGAATTAAGAATTTCAGAATTAAGAATGTTATTCATAAGATTATTTAGTTCTATTTGCGTTTTTAAGGATCTTACTTCGAATTATCAACAGATAATCTATAAACAAGGGCGTAGTGTTTCAGTTATTTCAAGCATGATTACTTCAGGGATAATATGAAATAATAGGTGTATGAATTAATCCTGCAATTAGCATTGATAAATATAAATGGTTTACTAACCTCACTGTCCTTCTTTCGTATTTCGTATTCCATGTCATACTTCTCACCCTCAAGATGAAGAATACGATCAAAGTATTCTCTGCATACTGCTTGCAGCAGAGCTGTAAACCATTCGCAAGTAAAATATTTAGTAGAAAATGTTAGTAGAGCGCCACCATAATATAAAGCAATAACTGTTAGAAAGCAAAGCATTATGGGCATAAACACGCAAATAAAATTTAAAAAAGCAAAATAAGCACACAGCTCAAGTTCACAAAACGTAAACAAAGCAACAAAAGAATACAAAAAAAAAACATAAGCTGCTTAAAAAATGCGATGCATTAGCTCAAAAAAAACGAAAATGATTTTTTTTTGAAACAAAATAAAAGAAGCTGCAAAATCAATTTCTACTGCCACACAACAACAAAAAAAAAAAAAGAAAAAAAAAAGAATCCGTTTGGATTTTCGTACCACGACTTCTTTCTGTCTAACTTCGTACTCCAGATCATACTTTGCATCTTCCAGGTTGTTAATTCTGGCATAATACTCCTTACAGATGGCTTGCAGGGTAGCTGTAGATGAAGATCAGGATTAGGCTTAAGGTTGAGGATAAGGCATAAGGTGTAACGGACAAGAAGTTGCAATTACAGTATTAGGAACGATCACTTTTAGTTTAAGAATTTTAATTTTTAGTCGAAGAAGTTAAAAGGGAGGTAAACTTAAAACTGGTATCGGACCCGGGAAGGAATGAACAGTAAATGAAGGGGAAAGGGGGGCAGAATGAGTTTCGGCAAAGCTAGGGACTGCAGAAATTGCAAAGTGATTCTGCTTTAGCACAATAGCTGACTTTAAGGGCAATTCAAAATTTTCATAAAAATTACTTCCTGCAACAATTTTACAAATTAAAAAAAAAAAAACTTCTTTACAAAATTAAGCTTCTAGAGTTCTCAAAATCTATTCTGAATGCAGACCAGCTAAAGATCATAGCTTTGGGTTTAAAAAAAAATAATAATAAATTAAATTTTTAAAAATATTCAAAGTGATATTCTTGTATTCAAAAAAAAATCTATTTGGCTAAGCAAGTAATTAGAAAACACAATATAAGTGTATCAAACAAAGTTATTTACACAGAGGAGTAACTAGGGATGGGCGAGCGAGACAGCTGCTGGGGAAGTCTGATAGGGAAAACTGGTAGCCAGAACTTGTCTCTGGTGCATACCTAGATACTCCTCTGATATTTACACAAGAAAGTAAAAATAGCATAAAAGAACAAAAAGTCAGTATTTAGGTAATCATTTAGGGTCAAAAAATTACAGAAAGGCATTGTCTAAATTTATCTGACAATGGGAGATTATATTCAGATCAGTTTTTTTGGAATTTAATACCTTAATCATTGTCCAGGTGAGTTCAATTCCAACCTGCCATCTTATGCATTTCCTGAAAATTACAATTTATCGAAATTTAAAGTCCAACGTCCACAATTATCTTTTGTCTTTTCAACCCTCAAATCATATACAGTACTAGCGATACTTGCATAGTAAATTCTTCAGTTATGTGTAATATTTACCCGTATATTTATTTATTTTATTTGTAATATAGCTCTGCTGAAAAACTAACTTAAATATAACCCATAATGATGGAATAATTCTTTAGTTCTTCGTCATAATATAGTTGTTTCGCCACTTGTTAATTCATTTGGCGAGATCTGGGGCCGAATCCCTTCATGACAGAAAGAATTCTTAAAGTCTTCTTCACAATTTCATCCACCCAAGAGTTATTTCCAGGATTTTCATCAAGAAAATATACAAGTTGGACAATGAACACACTGGCGAAATATGGCCCACTGGGTTGATGTGCCATAAAATCAACAATAACCATTTTTAATTTGGCCCCCGCTACTAGCACGATTACAATTGCTGTACCTTTAAATCTTGTCAGAAATTTCTCGGTTCAGATCTCGTATAAAGATGAGAAACTTTAATGGACTTTTTTCACATTCTAGGAGAGTTTCTTGGTCTTGAGAAACAGTTATATCTTTAAACAAATATCCGTTTACACTCTATTACGACCGAATGGACTATCTGAATTCTCAACTTCTTGAAACCCCTTTATTGCAGCCAATAAACTAGCCTGTAATGTGCTTAACCATATCTGTGTACATTATCCTAGGGCCGCAGGATAGCGTTTTCTCTCGGAATTCGGGTTTTTCATCCAGAAAACAGATCACAGAATACATGCTATTTACTTATCCCATGGACTGTTTCCATGCCTTAAAATCAAACAAGAACAAATAACCTTTCATGTAAGAGCACGATTACATCATTTTAATTCAGTACAGCGATGTGCAGTTATACTCCAAAACTTTTATTAGAATCCTATGTAACTTGAATAATCTCAAATTGCTCAAAAGTAAGAAATAAATTAATTTTTAAAATCATCTACCAGAACTCCATTTACAGAAACCTTTGTAAATTGAATGACCCTGCTATTGCTGGTTTGTTTTTCTTTGCAAAGGCTTTAAGGAGTTAATATATTATGTTCTCCGGCTTGCTTTATTATCTGTTGGATGAAAAACTCCAATTTTCAGGTGAAAACTTCGAGATAGACTAACTGTATAACACTGTTGCAGAAGCTCATAAAAGTTCACGCCGTCTTGATAACTGGAACCTAGACCTTTTCCACTCAATAGGATCTACCTTAATCACCAATTTCCAGATGCTTAGAAGTGATCTGAAAAGATTATTCTAACTCGGTTGATAGATTTCATTTTTATCTTTCCTATTTAAAGTTTATTAACTGTTTGGTTTAATTTGATTTTCAAATAGCAATCTCATTTTTTTGATAAAATCAATTATTTTATTACTGTACTGTTAATTTTGTTTATTTTATAAGTTCCTTATTACCAATTTCGACGGTAGGATTTTTGGTGTCTTTTTTAGCTTTTCGATTATGATTATATCAATATTTAAAAGAAAATTTATCCTTTAGATATTTTTTTTGCCGTATTGCTAGATATTCTGTACCACTTTTAAAATGTTTATTTTTAGAAATAACTTTTTAATAGCAGCTAATTAAAGTTATTCCAGCATTTATTTTTGACAAAAAAAATACTGAAGGTCTTTCTTGAGAAATGTATGTATCTCCGAATGGGTAATTCAACAAAAATTTAACCGTTGGAGGAGAGGAAAAAGAAAGAAGACCATGATTCATACCTTCATTGACGTTGTCCACGTTCTTGGCTGGTCCACACCTCTGGGCAATGATCTTCTTCCTTTCTTCGGCTTTCCTTTCCTGTTCTCTCTTCAGTTCCTCAGCGGCTTTCTTCCTCAATAGTGTCTGTTGGTGTACAGAGATGATAAGCCACGTGATCGCGCACATCACTTATGATATACGATACAGAATGTGAATTAACAAATTTAATATCACAATAACTATGAAATAATACTTACCCTTAGCTTCTTCTTACGCTGAGGGGTCATGAAACCCTTCTTGGTCTTTGCTGATTGGGCTTCGAGACGCTGTCGCACCTCGGCCCTCTTCCTCTCCTTCTCCTGTCTCTTTCTTTCTTCCTGGGAGAAAAATAAGAAGCAATGAAACAGTTTAAAGTACTAATTAAATTTAGTTCACTGAAAGATGATAAAATTAATTTAAAATTAAATGCATATTTTTAAAAAGATAGTAATTTTTAGATATTGTATAGGTTTTATTAATTAACCGCTATAATAATACTGACTAACATATAAGAATAAATGGGCTTCTTACCTCACTTTTAAGTTCCAGGATTGACGTTGAAAAGGAGAGAAAAAAAAAGAAAAGAAACAATAATTAGTACACGTAATACTAGCACAAATATCATATTTTTGTCAATATTTTGTTAAAATACAATTTAGGGCCTTCACAAATTTCGTAAACAGATGGTTCTTGATTTGTTTATATGCCAAAGCAATGCAACCAAGGCTATGGAACGTCAGTATAATTCTATAAATGCTGTGTTCTGTGGTTGGCTTACCATGATGGAAGAGGAGAGGAGGCGAGGGGAAATATTCTTATGAATGTTATGTAACAGGATTTTTCATAAAAATAAATAAGTACTGTGAAGAACTGAAGTGTTGCATTAACTTTCGTTTTGGAGCGCTGACTTGCTGCCTTTATCGACCAGTTAAAATATACCCTGGGTCCAGGACAGAGTGGGTGTTAATCTAAATGGCGCTATAGCACTCTGACATCAACGGTGGTGATTCACTTCCTATGTTTTAAAAATATCGAATGCATAAATATGGATTAAAATTACATAAAGTTCAATAAATAAAATGATATAAGAATCAGTTTGAATTATCCAAAATTGATTTCTGACTCTCGGGTTACATTGGACAATACCAGTAGTTGGGAGGAGAATGTATGTCCAAGAACACGCTGGCACAGCTTCAAGTTCTGACACGTTGTCTGGTACCTGCAAAGTGTCCTTTAACTAAAGGCCACTTTACAACTACCATTATGAAACTCACTATCTACCACTGTGAGCTATATAATGGAAGAATTGAAGACAGCAACGTTTTGTTATTATCTATTGTGTTTGACTTGGTATAAGTGATAGAAAGACTGAGATAAATATTAGACGTTTACAGAGACAAAACGTTTAAAATAAATTGTGGAGTAGATTACTGTACAGTCAGTGTCAGGAATCTGCGACTACAACGACCACTCTCAAAGACATCAAGAAATGGTGTCCGGGATACATTACAAAATTTTTATATAATTAATATGCACAAAACAATGAGTACAATGTTCGAATCTACAGCTGTAATAATATTAGCATCATCACGAGATATCTAGTGGCGCAAAATCAAACTCCATTGGAAGAAAGCAGCTTAAGTCAGGATTTCGTTTCCATATTGCATCTTCGAAGCCACAGTGGTTTCCACAAAGGCACAACTATTATAAACAAGAATTAAATAGAACAAAACTGATATGTGAAGTTACACTGATATGTAGATGATTAAGGAAAATCTCATTAATAAGGGGTTAAAAATAAGCTAAAAAAGGAAGTTACTCAATTTGTGAACAGCCCTTAGACTTACTGAAAAAAAATTATCCATTCAACTCACAAAGCCAGCAGTCTAAATATGATTAATTTTTTAAATTATTTATTAGGAATGTTTGGGGTAATAGAAAAGATATAAGCTATTTAACGTTAAATACGAAAATTATATGTCATATACAGTAATTATTGCTTTTTATATTTCACCAATTTGGAACCCTGGGTGGGTCTTAGCCTTCTCGACGATGTTCCACCAATAAGCCCTCCCAGAAGTCAAACTTCTCCAACTTCTTATTCTCACGGTCTTTAAGTCCTTTTATACGTCATCCATTCATCTTTTTCGTGGTCTTCCTCTTGCCTCCTCCCTGTAGGTTTCCATTTCATTATACTCTTAGTTGTTCTGCTGATTTTTTCATGACTGTACGGATTTGTGAACCCAGAAAAATTTTAAACATTGCCATTGACATTTTAAATATTCTTTTAGGTGCATAGAGCGCAGGTATATCATGAAATGGAAACTGGTAAAATAATGAGCACTTCAACCAGCGTGGACTGTAATCTGCCTTTAATTTCTAAAAGAATTAAACACTATTTTTAGATTTTTCGTGGTACTGCTTCCTATACTACTTCTTCAGTGAATTCCCATAACACTATCCTTATGATACGATATCGAATTCACTGTAGAAGTGGTACAGGAAGTACCACAAAAAGTCTGAGAATAATCTGTAATTCTTTAAGAAATCAAAGACCAGTCCACGCAGGTTGAAGTGCTCACTATTTCACCAACTTCCATTCATAGATTTTACAAAACTGTTCATCAAATCATATGGAGAAAAAATTAAATAAAATAACTTCGAAGATATTTCTCCAACAGTTAATAGAAGAATAGGAACCAAACCTTGACAGAGTAACCATTTGTGTTCTCGCGATACAAAACCGTGTCGAGAGAACACAACGGTTCGCTGTCCAAAATTGCATGATACAGCAACAACGTTACATTACCGCCTCTTACTCCAATAGCATTCAAACAACAACAACAGTAATTATTCGAATGTTGCATCATCGCTCGAGTATTGCATCATCACAAATATTTATCCCTACTCGATAATTGCATCATCCTTACAGATATTGCATGCATCACTACTCGATCATTGAATCTTTATCACTGATATTGCATCACAATTCGATTATTGTATCATCATCGCAGATAATGATACAATTGCGTCACTTCGATTATTAAATCGCAGATATTGCAGGATCATCGCAGCTATTGCATCACCATTTTATTATTACTTCATCATCACAGTTCGAGTTTTGCATCATAATCAGAGATATTGCATCATCATTCGATTACTTCGTCATCATCAGAGATGTTGCATTCAGCTGGCCTAAAACTTCTAGGAATAGCTATTGTAAAGTCCATATCGACAAAAAATGTACAAGAAGAAGAACTCACTTGAAAACTAAGGGGGTCCCCAAATAAGCGTAAATTATGGAAACTATACATAAAAGGGCTTTAAAAAACTGCCATATTAGAGTTACCAAAGAACCACGTCACTTGCCCATGGATGTATAAATTAAACCAATCGGTACAATTTTCCGTTTTACTTTAATTGCATCACATGTTTTTATAAATTCAATATTTTATCTGCAGCCAAATGAGATAAGTTACACATCAAACAGGAATGTGTCAGTGCGCCATGAAATATAGTCTAGCATCTGATTTGGCTACGTTCCTTGGTATTAACTTAAAAAGAGACGTGACTCAATAGCACTAATGTATTCTAGATACAGTACTTTTCTTCGCTCTTAAGTATAGTCCAAATTAAGATTTTACTCACTCTGCCATAATGATGGAGGGTTAGGATTTTAGCCTGGAGAAAACCTGTAAGAAAGAAATTCATTTCAGCACAAATACCTATGTATATCTTAGAGAATATAATTTTTTTTCACTAAAATTGTATTGAATAAAAAGTAGCAGGTATTGAATAATAAAAGGATGGATTTGTTATTTTATATTTCAGTCTATGGACGTCCTTAAATTCAGATTTTGAAACTAACTTTGCTAATTGGTTTTATTTCTCTGTTTTTGTTTTGTTTGCTATGGCTACCAAACTTTGCCTTTCCCTGTCCAAGCAATGGAAGATATTTCGTTAGTGGGGTGTCAAGAAGAATTAACTGGCTGCACCAAGAGATGAAACTTCCATAACACAGAAACCGTACAAACTCCGTTATGTGCAGAGTTGTATTCTGAAAACTGAGATAGGCGAAAAGAGTTTCTGAAAGTTTTCTTTAGTGGCTTAGGAGTGATTTTTTGTTAATAAACATTTATTTATCCTGGTAATAAGAAGCAGTGTCTCGTGTCGACCGATTTGTGAACAAAAAATAAGATGTCATATCAGGGTTACCTGAGAACAACTTCATCTATCCATGTGTATAATGTTCATAAATTGCACGTGTTCTGTGATCGGTTTACCTGTTTTGCTGGACGAAAAATTCGAGTTTCTGGAAGGGAAAAAACCTTTCCATCTTCGCCTGAGACGGACTAACTCAGCCACAAAGTGAAAAGAAGTCCATAAAATTTCCTTGATGGGATTCGAACCTGGCCCTTTTCCACCCCGTGTATGGAAAACGATGATTATAGCTACTGTGCTACCCTCTAGAACAAACGCTTTTTGAACAGACATAACAACTGTTACTGATCAGAGAGTGATCCAATCCAAAAAGTGTGTAACGCTGGAAAAATCCTCCGAAGTAACTGTTTGGTGCCGAATCACCGTAACAACTCATTGGTCCACATTTCTTCTTGATACATTGAATGGAAACAGGTACTTAACTGTTTCATACATTCGTTTGGCCAGAAGTAAAGTTCATACTTACTCCTTAATAAGCAGGAACTCGTTTTTATATAAAATGGTGCTCCCACTTCTCAAAATTTCAAATGACTTTCGGGGTGACTGTCCACAGATTTTGCACATAGATGGATTGGATGCGAAGGACCAACAGAATGGCTAGCCAAAAGTTCTGATTTGAATCTATGCGATTTTTTATGGGAATTGACCAAAGAAGATGTATACCAGGAAGCCTGCAAACCTTCTTGAATTACAGAGCAATATCCAGCAAGTTCTTGTCACATACTTCTTCTTCATCAGTAGAATTATAACTGTGAACAAACAATCGCAACTGGCTGCGGGCAGGTGCATACCGAGTTATAAAATGCCATTGAGTATGCTATAATACAAAAAAGTAATGTTTTTTAATTACTTTTTTTGTATTATAGCATACTATTTTAACAATAGCTCCTTAAACGACAACGAAAGCATTAAAATGGCAGTATACATCTCCTTAAGGAGTAGCGCTGTTTATTTGAAATACAGCACTGAGAAAATTCGTGGTGATTTTCTTCATAATATGAAATGAAGCCTGAAGTCTGAGTTGCTATAAATAGTTTAATAATAGAGACGACTTGAAAAATCTTTTCACTTACCAATAACTTAAGAAACTTTTCCAGGAAGTCAACTGTTAATATCAGCCATGATTTTCAAATATTTAGTAAAGAGAATTTATGCAATTCCTTAAAGACAAGAATAGCTGCACCCAATTCTATCAAGAGCATTTATCTTGGAACATCACCTTACACCTAATAACTCCTTATAAAAGCAGAATTAACATGTGTTCTCAGGAAACTTTCTAAACTTTCCACAAGTGTTGGCAATTTTAGACCATTTGCAACCCTAAAATGTGCATCCCCATAAAAATTCACTTAACCGTTAAATGTAAACTATGTTAGTAGCGTAAACACTTCCTTCTTTCTGCTTGAGCAATCTTGTAAAAGATGGGACGTTTTTGCTAAAATTACTTTCCCAAACCATCCAAAAAAACATGACTGAATGTATTTCACCTTGGTTCGGCTCACTTGCAGTCATTCCCTGGAATAAAGATGAAGAAACGTCTGCAACCTCGATTCTCATTGTAAATAGCGATTACTGAGATACTTTGAACTTGGAACGAGGACATATAAAACAAGCACCTGTGCAACCCACTTTTACACCATCGACCTCCCAAGAGGAACATCGTAAAACACCCAAAAAGAAACATCATTCACATGTGTTTGTGTTGGATTTCCCATCTTATCCTCTCGAGATGGTGAGCAAACATCTGCATCGCTTCTGTCACTTCCAAGGCCTGTTAAAAATTATCTTTCCGATTTCCCGGAACTCACGACTCTTTAAACATGACATATTAGGAAAATATCCTATTACTATTATATGTTTATCAAAAATATAGGATTGGATTGGGTAAGTTGTTCCGAATTAGGGTATTTTTTACCACTGTGTTATAATGGACACTGAAAAGAAAATGGGTTTATTTCTTTATTCAAAATGAGAGGGCTGCCAATGAAACAAGACCAATTCTGTAAATAAAATTATCATGTACGATTTTCTACTGTTTCATCTACACATTCTCGTTTACAATAATTTATCACCCATTTCCTGACAAGACCCAAAACTTGGCTTTGATAACACACTTACTGCAACTACCACCAAAAAACACATCTAATTCATGATTAGGACCAAGCAAATCATGGACATAGCTTATATGTCCATATATGATCCTGCTCAGATAGCAAAAACTATCACGCCTTGAGTACTGCGTACAGGTCTGGAGGACTAGGAAGAATGTAGGTTTGCTTGAGTGTGTACAGAGAAGGGCAACAAGATTGGTGAGGGGAGGAAGGGATCCTCTTAAGTGAGGATTAAGTTCTGCAAATTGCAGCGGCTGGAGACTAGGCACCTGAGAGGTGATCTGATTGAGGTGTATAAGGCCTTGAATGGGTTGAGCACGCTGAATTCTGATGGGATTCTTCCACTTGTTCAGATTACGAACTTGAGGGAGCATAAATTCAAATTGAGAAAAGACAGATGTAGAATAGATGTGCGGAAATTTGCCTTTAGCCAGCGGGGGTTAATTGCTGGAACAAACTTCCATCTGTGGTTGTGGAAGTTGAGAGGTTAAATAAATTTAAGAAAGAACTGGACAAACATTTAGAGGGAATTGTTTTGTAATTTATTTTTATTTATTATTTTATTTTATTTTTTGGCTGATGCTGCATAAGCTTATACACTTAAACATCCTACAATCTATTCTAAACCTCTTCCTCTGCAATTAGAATTTATGGCGCCCAGTTCTGTAATTCTTTATAACAGTGAAAATTCCGCCTTCATACTTGAAATCCTTCATCGCTCTCGCCCTTTGGACGATCTCACCACACGAGTGCCCCTCTTTGGACTGTTTCAAAAAACTCAATATCTTTTTCCAGATCAGATCTCTATACTTGGATAGAGTATTCCAAATGCGCTCTTAAAACTGCACCCTCATGGTTAGTACAGTTGGTATCGTCACCGTCCTCCCCACGTTGGAAAAGACCTGAGTTAAATTCCCGTCTATGATGCGAGGAAGTTTTATAAATTTTTCACAACGTGACGGAGTTAGTTAGTCTCAGGCGATGGTAGCATCGTTTTTTCTCTCCCGGAAATCTAGGTTTTTCGTCTCCAACAAACCGTTTTTTGTCTCCAGCAAATTGACCACAGAAAACTTCTAATTTACAGACATATTATATACGGTGCAATATGGCATAAGTTGCTGATGCGTCTAAAACCCTACAACAACTAACCAATCGCTCTGTAACTTCCTCATTCTATCTTCTTCTGTTCTGTTAAATGGGCTATTTCCGTATTCATCCTTGATGGATGAATATGGAGGATGCCTTGATGGATATTCATCAAGTCCTTCCGCTTATTCTAATCAATTTAGGAGCAGATTATCATTCATAATAAGATATTCATACTTGCTCGTTCATTCTGTCTGCATATCGAGACTCTCGTCATACTCTTCACAGTCTTCTAGTCTGTAGATTACTCCCAATCTCATTATACCTTAGCTTACAACTAACTCACACCACACAGATAGCTCTATTATGTCAGCATTAGTTGTCCTAACCAGGAGTTCGAATTCAACCATTTTGCTGATGGTTGAATTCGAACATTACTGTAGACAGAATTAAGACTAAGTATTCTTCCATGGTTTACTACCTGGAACACCCCTTGAAGATATTTAGGCTTGTGCTCCTAGCTTTATCTATCTGCTCATGTCAAACGTTACCACCCCAAAACATCTTGCCAACATCGGCTGTTGCTGCAACAAACAAGAATTCTTGATATGTGTCCAAGCATTACTTTAATCGATATTACCAAATACACGCGGGTTTATATGACAATCTGTTGATAATAGCATCAATTGTTGCTCCCTGCAAACACACCCTGTTTTCGGGTCCACTTATTACCAAAAACATTGCTCCTTTCCCTGACAATAGAGTTTTCCAAAAAACCAAATTTCCTTCAACCAGAGCAGTATACACATGACTATTTGTTCTGGGACCGGAATAGGGAAAGGGGGGCATCACTTGACAGATCATGAGATATGTGATTCCCTAACAATCTCCCAGTTATATTTGTTCCTACAGCAAGCACTCGTTTCTTCAGGGACTCAAAAATCTCTTCTTTTAATACACCAAGTTTTAATTTGAGATCGATACAGTCTTTTATATCCGAGTAGAAAGAAATACCTGAGGAGAATGTCCATCTTTGAGTGCTACTTGTTACTTCGTTTTTAATCCTTCATTTATCAAAATATTCAAAATTTGACAAAGCCAAATAGAATCTACGGAGAAGATCATCAATCATTTTTTTCTAGACAAAGTCCTGAATTTCACAAATAATTCAAACTTCAGTAGTTGGACATGGTCCGATATTTAGTGGACCGTTCAAGCTCGCATATGACTGCTAAATACGGTTAACTACTGTATTCATGATTTATTGTAAACTCCTGTGACATAGTAGTCGTTCCAGAGTAAAAACAGAACATCCGAATGACTCTTCCTAAATTCAAAATTACTCTGCAGTATCTTTTCTGATGTGACACCGCTCAACCGTTGAGAAAAAGTCTGCATTTCGATATCGCATGTATTCTCTCCTCTCTCTCTCTCTCTCTCTCTCTCTCTCTATATATATATATATATATATATATATATATATATATACCCCCCCCCACTCGGGATGAAGTTTTGTTGTTGTTGTTTTAGGGTTTTAGGAGCATCAACGACTAATACCATAATTGCTCCGTGTATATTGTCAGTAAATTGCGTGTGGTCTGGGGTCGATTTTCTGTTTTGCTCGACGAAAAATCCGAATTTCCGGTAGTAAAAACAATGCTACCATCGCCTGAGATCGACTAACTCAGCCACGTTGTGAAAAAGGCCCATAAAAATTCCTCACATTATCAACGGGATTCGAACTAAGGTCTTTTCCACCCGGTGTGGGGAGGACATACTTACCAACTGTGCTACACACGAGGACCGGACTGAAGTGTCCCCTTTTCTTGCTTCCCAAGTCCGCACGGGTAGCCCAGTAGTTATAGCCACCGTCTTCCCCAAATCGGGTGTAAAAGATCTGCGTTCGAATTCCATCAATGAAGCGAGGAACTTTTATAGGCTTTTTTTCACTCTGTGGCTGTTAGTCGATCTTGGAATGGATACCTCCAGGAAAAAGGAGAAGAGGACATGGATGGGTGGAGTACAGGAGTGCATGACAGCCCGAGGTTTAACTGACCAAGACACCTTGAATCGCATTTTATGGCGGGAAAAAGTTCCTACCAAAAAATAACTTCTAGGCGCTGAGGAAACCCATTGTAAATGGAAACACTCCTCTTGAAGAAGAAGAAGAAGAAGAAGAAGAAGAAGAAGAAGAAGAAGAAGGCTGTTAGTCGGTCTCAGGCGTAGATAGCAAGGTTCCTCCTCCAGAATAATTTTAACAAGTGATTGTAAAATAATTCTTATGCAATAATTTATTACATAAAACATTCTAGGAGAATAAATAGTCATAATGCAGTTACCCGACAACAGCCTCATCCACACTGTTTTTCGAACGAAAACCTAGGTTCCTGAATGGTAAACGTCTTGCCGTTCTTGTTGGGATCGACAAACCCAGCCACGGGGTAAAAAAAGTCCATAAAAGTTCCTCGCGTCATTTACGGGATTCGAACCCGAGCCTTTTCTACCCAGTATGGCCTAGTATTTTTTACCCTGTGGAAAAGACCTGAATTCGAATCCCATCGATGTCGTGAGGAATTTTTATGGTCCTTTATCGCAAAGCGGCTGAGTTAATCAGTCTCAGGCGAGGGCAGCATGGTTTTTAATCCCGGAAACTCGGATTTTTCATCCAGCAAACAGAAAATCGACCTCAGAAGAGAGGCATTTTACAGACAATATACAAGGAGTAATATACCCTTAGTCACTGATGCTCCTAACACTCTACAACAACAACAACAGCAAACATGGGGAGGACTGTGATTATAACGACCGTGCTACCCATGAGAACCAAAAAAATATATATTGGGTAAGTGGGGAGGACTGAAATCTATTTTGCTTCACCATGGGTGCATCCTTATAATACCCCCTAATGCAGAATTTCTAAAATGGCAGTCAATGGCCCTCGAATGTGAACCCCGAAAACTTTTATGAATGGTTAGAAATATTTAAATATATCTTTCAGTTACAAAAACATATGTAGATTACTATTATTGTTTTTTTGTTTAAAAATTATATTTATTTATTTTAAATATAGATTTATAATAGTTGGCCATTAAATATTTTTAAATCATTGGTTTCCGTGTTAATAAAACGTTTGGTAAATGCTGTTGCCTTCGGAGAAGTCGATGGTGTTACTTCTCTCGCGCTACAAAGCAGACGACATGGAACTCGGTTTTTGCATTACGGGATCCTGTTGCTTCCGCAGATCCCGTCTTTCTTGTGGCAATCCAAAAATAGCTCGGTGTGCGTTGTTGTTCATGATCTCCTTAACTAAATAAGGTGTGTTCTCTCCGGCCAATAAAGGAGGCATTCAGAAGTAAATTTAAACAAAAGACAGCTTAAATTACTCATTTTCACTGACTGAAGTTTTTCTCAATATTTATTTAAGCTTTAACTCTCCGAAACGAGCTGCATAAACAAATTGAATATCAATAGAAAAGAGCTCTAATATATCAGTAATTTAGCGACAAGCAGATGATTATAGTATAATCGTCTGCTTGTTATGCTTGCAAATTATGCGGAATTTTTCTCGAATAAATTGATCGTCTGCTTTTTATATTACATAGACTTCCTGGCAGCATGCCAACTGTTTCTTTAATTTCGATTACATTGGTTAATTTTAAAAATTAGGCACCATATTTGTAAATCTAATTTCATTAATATGAGCAGTCAACACACTGTATTATGGCTGGTATGGGTACATATTTTACCAAATTTAGTTTTAGTAAATGTGAAAAAAAATATGCTTTCTAGAGAATTCAATTTGCTACATCCGGTTTGCTTTAGTAAATATTTCGTGAATATTTTTTACAGATTTTAAAATTACTTAAAAGTTCGCTTCCCTGTAATACAAAGAAGTTGTGCACAACTAAGGTCCTCGAATGGGTGTACAAATACGACTGGAAGGGGGATAATTTTATAAGACAAACGATGCTACCAGAGCCAGAAGACATTTATAACAAATTAATATCAGAAGACATAATTAATACCAAGTAATATCAGAAGACAATTAATATCAAGTAATATCAGAAGACAATTAATACCAAGTAATATCAGACGACACAATTTCTATTCACAGATTAATTCTTTTTAAATGATTTGCATCTTGAAAAAAAAAAAACATTGGATCATTTTATTTATACTGATACAAAAAATTGTGGATTAATCGTATTTATACGTTCTGTACAAATTAATATTTATATGATCCGAAAACGTAATTTAAAAGTGTTATTTTAGGCTAATGGGAATATCAACTATCATCAGTCTGTAATTAGGATTGAAAAAAATCTGTTCTCTCTCTCTCTCTCTCTCTCTCTCTCTCTCTCTCTCTGCTTTTCTATACGGTTTTTTTTTCTGTTCATTTACTAAACCAGTCGAATTTAATCAGTTTAAACTTATGCCAGTATATACTATGATTTTCTGGCTGGTTCAAATACTAAAACAATTTTTAGGCATACCACAAGTGGTATTATATAGAAAATGAAAATTTTTTGCAAATCGGTACAAAATAAGCATTACAGTACCTGAAGGAGAGCAAGATTATCAAGCCGAAGCGTTACTGATCTTCGTACTGGAACTGGAGTGAGAGAACATCGTTCTTCCATGTTTAGAGAGTGCGCAGCCGCAAAGTATCGCTTCTGCCATTGGTTGAAACTGTTATCGCAGAGTTAGAAAGTCCAATAGTTAGGCAGGTAGCAAAATAAAAAGAAACTTCTTTGACACATGTGTCTAAGTAACATAAGTACTGACCATACGGACCGGGGGTATGTTTCACAAAGATACTTTTAGATTGCGCATGCGCTAGAGAACAGAAAGGCAAAAACAATGACGAGCATTTACCTTGTTTTTAAGGAACAGTGCCAGTGAATGCGTTTAAGAAATAATCTAGGGCTTTAGCATCTCTTTTGCTACCTTATATAAGTGTTCCTAATAAAATGGCAACTTACTATACACACAAATTAATTAGCCTACTAATCTACTCGTTCTCTTATCTAATCCTAAAATTTATCGATAGTTATTTTAACGTGTTTTTTACTTTTATTCTTGAGAATTTCTTATATAATATTTACTTATAAATTATAAAAGGGAAATTTTTGATTGAAAAACTTCCTTAAAGATTCTGGCAATACTGGATTTGGAATAAACTATAGAAATCTTGCCAAATGAAATATTTCTATAGTTTATTTACAGAATTTCATTAATGGTCCAGAGAGTTGGAACGATTCTTAAATAGTTTGTCAAACCAAGGTCCATGGACTACGAGAGACTCCTTAAAGATACAACAGGTTGGGGAGGGGGAATTAGGTCTGCGAATAGGACCCAAAAAGTTCTATTTAAAAACTTTAATTTACATCATAGAATAGAAACGATTTCGACACAAGGCTGGGTCCCTCTGGGTGGGTTGGATTTTTTCCGTTCTACTGATGACCCAATGTTTGTTAGACAGCCGTTAGAGGGTAGAGTTAGTTGATGGATATCGCGAGTTACTCCTTGTGTTAATACTGTATTATTTTATATAAACAACTAGTGCATCTCGTGCTCTGTGGACACTATGTTACGAAAATATTGGAACAATAAGGAATACGTGAATTTTATGCAAATTTTGTGAAGAGTAGTGCGGTGACGTAGTTGTATAAATTAAATTCTAGGTGTTGTTTATAACTGCCACGCCATAAAGAAACGAGCCCAGTGGATTTGAAGGTGATCAAGTGATGAGTGCCAATTGGACAGGACTTTGTGTACAACGGATGTTGAAGCTCTCAGCAAATCTTGGGTATGGCAACCGCCAAGAGGATTTTTTGAATTAAACTTCCCTACCAACTTTAATGTAGTTGCGACATTGTGAAGGTTTGGCCTGCATTCTTGAACCGATAGTAATTTTAAATGGAAGTGTGCAAAAGGAGCGAGAGTGCAAAATCAGGCCGAAATTTTAGGGTTTAGGCCTTAAATAAGGCCTTAGGCCTTTGGAAAAGAACAATTTATATCGATGGACTTGCTCGCTCCAGAGCTCAGATCTCTGCATTGTATTGCATCATATTTGAAGTTTTACCATATGTAGCTGCGCTCGCTCCTTTTGATGCTGAGTTCTGTTTAAAAATGCAGTTTTCGACGTCTGTGTAGCGATCCCTAATAACGGGTTTCAGGCACTCCTCCAAGATAGTATACCCCATTTCGAAAGCCATCTTTGGATAGTTCGTGCACTTGTTTCAACACCATCTCAAAGTCCAGTTTTAGATCAGGAGCACTAGCATGGCGATTACGAAGGCATGGCCGTTTCAAATATCGATCTTGGGAAGGCGTAGTGTAGGTTTCTGCATTCACTGTTCCGTTAATAAACTTAATTCGCCCCACGCCTCTGCTTGTTATGCATCCCCAGACCATCTGACCTGCTAGGAACTTTACAGTTAGTGTTATGCAGTCAGGATGGTGCGCCTCCGATTTTCGTCTTCTGATATATCGCTTCCCATCCGAGCCATGCAGGTTGAATTTCGATTCGTCAGAAAAGATTATGGTGTCCCCATTGCGCTTTTGTCCATGAAACATGCGTTTTATCTCAAGAAAGTTGCTTCTTCCTCATTTGTTGGGTCAACAAAGGCTTCTTCATGGGCCGATAGGCATGCAGACCCCATTTCGAAAGCCATCTTTGGATAGTTCGTGCACTTGTTTCAACACCATCTCAAAGTCCAGTTTTAGATCAGGAGCACTAGCATGGCGATTACGAAGGCATGGCCGTTTCAAATATCGATCTTGGGAAGGCGTAGTGTAGGTTTCTGCATTCACTGTTCCGTTAATAAACTTAATTCGCCCCACGCCTCTGCTTGTTATGCATCCCCAGACCATCTGACCTGCTAGGAACTTTACAGTTAGTGTTATGCAGTCAGGATGGTGCGCCTCCGATTTTCGTCTTCTGATATATCGCTTCCCATCCGAGCCATGCAGGTTGAATTTCGATTCGTCAGAAAAGATTATGGTGTCCCATTGCGCTTTTGTCCATGAAACATGCGTTTTATCTCAAGAAAGTTGCTTCTTCCTCATTTGTTGGGTCAACAAAGGCTTCTTCATGGGCCGATAGGCATGCAGACCCCATTTCGAAAGCCATCTTTGGATAGTTCGTGCACTTGTTTCAACACCATCTCAAAGTCCAGTTTTAGATCAGGAGCACTAGCATGGCGATTACGAAGGCATGGCCGTTTCAAATATCGATCTTGGGAAGGCGTAGTCACTCTCTTACGGCCTGATCCAGGTCTTCTCTTCACGGCACCGGTTTCACGCTTTAATTTCAGCACCCGGGATACTGTTGGCTGGTGGCAGCCTATTTTATCAGCGATAGCACTCGTAGAAAGCCCTTCCTGGGACAGAGCAACAGCGACACTTTTTTATCATGGTGTCACCTGAACATATGGAGCCATGCTTACACCTCCGCAAAACAGGATACAAATGTGAGTGTACCCTTCCAACGCCGTATTTATAGAAACGGCTGATGCAATAATTACTCTCTGATGCAATAGAAGAGTTATCTGACGCAATATCTTTGCTTTGCGACAAACAAAATGACTGTAATCAAACAATATCTTATACGTTTCACTACAAATGTTACTTTTTTTAAGGTCATGCAGTTTTTTTGTCTGCCACTGTAGATAAACAAAGTGCATGCACGAGGATTATCTAGCATGACCACGCTTAAACAGCAAAACAAGCTTCTGTTACGAATTTTAGTATTTCTTATGTATTACCACGTAACCCGCATCCCTTTTCTTCCATTGGCTGAATAAATATCACTAGGAGGAAAATAATTGTAATGTATAGAAAGATAATAATCTAAATTGAGTACATGAGGTCAACTGGGAGACATCCCTGAACAAAGACTATCAGAACCTTGACATAAAAGGAAATCATCTGGTCTTCCTGTCCTCCTTCCTACCAAAAACGCATCTTCAGTTGCGAATACTGGCTTATGAGGTGAATTAACCGGAAAGCTAATAACCCTATACAATATCCAATCTGTTCTCTATACTAATTTACAATTAGAAACATGGGATCGCATCATTAGATCAACGAACATCAAAATCCTGTTCCAACTTATTTCACGTAGAATCGATGCTCCTTCGATCTTTGCAATTGTCTCCTTCAATCCAAATGGAAGACTTACTTCGCTGAAATAAATGAATAAAATCAAAGTCATACTCAGTTTCTACAAACAAAACTGTGCAATGCAGCTAAATACTCAGTTGTATTGCAGAGTTTGGTGAGAGAGAATCAAATTTTACCAGTCTATTCAAGGTTGAAGTTAACTTAGGTGAATTTCGGAGACAAGCTAATGGAATCCTGATTCCAACAAAATCCCAGATATTAAACTGGTCTAATTCTCCTTTAATTTATTCCACTATGAAGTTAATTTTACTTTCTGCAAAACTATGTGCAAGAGGAAGATGGTTTGAACAAGGAGGTGAGAAAATGAACACATTTGTTAATCCATTTAAGGATCCATGGTTCTATAGCGGAGGTATGATTCGGATTAGAGACAGCCGATGCTGTCGGGAGGTTAATGATTCCAGAAAATACATAAATATTTAAGTATTTTGAAATAATTTCATATATTTAATCGTTATTAGATTTTAAGACTTTATCTAACTTCACTAGCTAGAAGCTTCTTCAAATTATCGTATTAAGATGTCCTAT
Organism: Mastigoproctus giganteus; assembly: GCF_048544385.1. Lineage (NCBI taxonomy): Eukaryota > Metazoa > Arthropoda > Arachnida > Uropygi > Thelyphonidae > Mastigoproctus > Mastigoproctus giganteus. The sequence continues at coordinate 195,362,129 of NC_143582.1, read as the reverse complement.
GTGTGTTGTTAAGGTAAGTGTAAAAATATTCTAAGAAACTTCATTTCCGAAACTACTTAACGTCTGGTCTTGGACAGGAATTAACAGAGGAGTGGGTCTCGGCGCTAGTAAGAAGTTAATGTATTGAGTGTTGGCTGAATTCAATTTCAAGTAAAGGAAGGTAAGCTAATTACGTATTAAGGTTTGAGAGGATAGAAGAAACGTTTACAGCCTCATCAGCTAGAATCGACGGGGATTTCCGTTTAAGCATTCCGTTTAAGTATATGGGCACAGCATTCCAAGCGCTGTCTCACTGCTGCCTTTTGCAGTGGGGTTATGGCCTCTTCACCTTTACCAGCAAGGATGGGTTCTATAGATTATCGATCGCGTCATGGGGCCGAGTAGCTTGTTGTGTGCTAATCTGACACAGAAGAAACTAGTAGTCTACAGGAAGTGGAATGTTAACACCACTTTGGTAAATCTTTGACAAAGGATGCTAAGAAAAACAGCAAGGATTTCTTTGCTTATATAAACTCTAAAAGGAAGGGAATGAATCTGATTAGTCTACTTGATATCGTTGGTTCGACTGTTGATGATCCTTCTCAAGATAGCAAAAAAACCGAATGAGTATTTTGCATCTACATTCACACATGAGGAGTCATTAAGGTTTGAAAATGCCACAAGGTTATCGAATTGTAACAGGGTGCTTAATGATTTTGTAATAACTGAGAACAAAGTGGAGGAGAAATTGTTGAAGTTAAACATAAGAAAGGCACCTGGGGTGGATGGGATCTATCCAGTTATATTAAAGGAGGCGGCAAAGCAACTAAGCAAACCCTTAGCCGCCATAATTATGAGGGCATTCTTGGACTCAGGGGCGGTCCCCACGGACTGGAGATGTGCAAATGTATCCCCAATTCAGAAAGGGGGATCGAAGGGCGACACGAGTAATTACAGACCAGTTAGTTTAACTTCTGTTCCGGGTAAAATAATGGAGTCACTGGTTAAAGAAGCATTGCAGGATCATCTAGACAAGATTGCAGCAATAATTCAGACACAGCATGGGTTTGTTAAGGGAAAGTCTTGTCTGACAAATTTGATTGGTTATTGTGATGTGGTTACAAAGGAACTGGATGCAAAAAATAATTTTGATATCATATACTTGGATTTTAGGAAAGCTTTTGACACTGTTTCACATGGAGGACTACTGAAGAATGGTATTAAGGGTAAGTTGCTACAATGGATAAAAGGATGGTTGAGTGGGAGAAGACAGAGGGTGGTAATCAATGGGTGCTGCTCATCGTGGACTAAGGTTATTAGTGGAGTCCCACAGGGTTCGGTTTTGGGTCCACTGCTGTTTTGTATATTTATCAATGATATTGATGAAGGTATATCAGGCTTAATGTCGAAGTTTGCAGATGATACAAAGGTTGGCAGGGTTGTTAATGACAGTAATGGCAGTGTGTTACTGCAACAGGATCTAGATAATTTGGGCAGATGGGCTAAGAAGTGGCAACTGAAGTTTAACCTTGAAAAATGCAAAGTACTGGATATGGGTAGAAGTAACCCCAGAGAAACGTACCAACTGTGTGGTACTACACTTAAGGTGGTAGGAAATGAAAAAAGACCTGGGAGCAATTGTGCAGTCAGATATGAAGTTTTCTGAGCAATGCAGAAGGTTGCCAGGGCAGGTCATGGGGTGTTGTCAATGATATATAGGAATTTCGCTAGCAGGGAAAAGGAGGTGATTGTCCCTCTGTATAAAGCAGTGGTCAGGCCACGCCTTGAGTACTGCGTGCAGGTCTGGAGGAATCATTTTAGGAAGGATGTAGATTTGCTTGAGCGTTTACAGAGAAGGGCAACAAGATTTGTGAGGGGAATGAAGGGATCCACTCATCAGGAGAGGCTTAAGTTCTGCAAATTGCAGCAGCTGGAGACTAGGCACCTGCAAGGTGATCTGATTGAGGTGTATAAGGCTTTGAATGGGTTGAGCACGCTGAATTCTGAAGGGATTCTTCCACTTGTTCAGATTACGAACCTAAGGGGGCATAAATTGAAATTGAGGAAGGACAGATGTAGCATAGATGTGCGGAAATTTGCCTTTAGCCAGCGGGTGGTTAATTGCTGGAACAAATTTCCATCTGTCGTTGTGGAAGTTGATAGGTTAAATAAATTTAAGGAGGAACTGGACAAATATTTAGAGGGGATTGTTTTGTAATTTTTTTTTTTTTTTGGCTGATGTTGCATAAGCACATACACTTGCTTTCTTACATCACATGCCACTACTACTACTACCAATTATCAATTTAGGAGGGTGGGAAAATAAAAGACTTATCTAAACAAATAGCTGGATAACTGATAGCTTAAGGTTATAATACTTATAGTTTTGATGGCCAACTCATGGTTGGGTAGTTTCACAATTACCATTCCTTGTGCTAAATTTTAAGGATTTCGAGGGCTGTCTTCGGAGAATCCTCGAAATTAAGAAAAATCGTAGAAAAATCAATCACATAGTTATTAGATATTAATAAATTTATTAATAAACGTAAATTCAACTGAAAAACCACCATAATTTGCGAATATCATGATAAAGAAATATTAAAATGAACGGGCATTGAATATACTAACCCTGTTAGTATCGTTTATTCTTAAGATCTTAAACACCATGTCGAATGTGTACTTTAATTTCCACTTTGAATCAGAAAACATCAGACATAGATCACTGTAGAATCCATGCAGATGGAGAAAGCCTATTTTTAGATCTTCCCATCGCTGTTTCATGTCTGTTCATTCTTAATAATGCATCTTTCCACTCATATGCATTTTTATTACTCCGATTGTAACTTATGTTCAAAAACGTACAATTGATGATCTTCATTCAGTCGCTAAAGAATCCATAATATTTTATTCGCTTTTCTTTCCTTTTTTTTTGAGATGCATTAGTAAAATAAAAAAATTGACGCAATGTCATTATTTGATGTCTAGTTCTTCCTTTAGCTAGTAGCGGAAATTTTAGAAGTTCACAAAAATAGAAGTCCCACATCTGCCTGGCGATTTTCCAGAAATTGTAACAACGGTAGGTCTCACAATTTAGTATGACACTACATTTGTAGGCGTTGGAGAAAGAAGGCTGCAAAAAATATGGTGAAGTATTAAGTATCAGAACTTTTATTCAGCTTCTAAAAAAAACATTACGTTCAGAAAACAACTTAAAACATATGGTAAAGATCGTGAAGTATTTAACATACATTTAACCGAAACCACATCAAGTATTTGGTACTTTGTTCCCCAATCATGCATTTCCTTCTCTCGAAATATCTTAGTCCTAAAAGATACTTAAAGAATATTATCGTTACTGCCTAATCTTAATCGTCTATTACCAGCATATCTCAGTCATAAACAGTTGTTCCAACCAAGGTCATTTTGTAAGTTGATAGGAAGAAAAATATTTTGGTAGATCCACAGAAAAGCACGCTAAAAGTGTGAAAACAAAATCCTAAAATAAAGCTGGGCACATTCATTGGATGAGTTCTCTCATATGAGCTTGTTTACGACTTTGGACCGCTTTTGAAATATCTCCATAAATTGAACTGCTTAATAAAATCTTAAACGAGACTTGTCGTTTTAACTCCTTATGTAAACATGGCTGAAGATAAGTGTTGAACCACATTCCAGAGAGTAAGCAATGAACGCTTTGTGATGATGCAATTAACTCACCCATCTGTTTGTAAGACGCCTATAGCTGCATACTGAGACTTAATTAGACGTTTAAATTTATCTTCTTGTCTTTGTTTTCTTGTCGGAGGAATACACGTGGCAGTTGAAACATGCGCAATTTGTTCGAGAAATATTTAAATCAATAATTGCACTAAACTTCATGGAAACCGTTGCTTTGTAGTTTGGAGGTTATCAATTTTGAAACCAATTGTATATCTGAGTAGAATAATGCCATAAAGAAAATACGCACATTGGCCCAAAATTTAGAAACCTTTTGCAGTTGGCACCAACAGCTAATTAAACGTACGCAAATTTAAGTTCACATTGTGTGATGACAAGTTACTTGGGATCAGATAAATACCATATCTGGACTTTGTAGGTGATATTTTAGATTTTCAGAAGGATGTTATTGTCGAATCATATTTAACAAGAGCCACAATTGAGAAAACAAAGGAAATCAGTGGTGTGTTGAAAGCAACCATCTCAAAAATATACAAATAGTGAAAATGAAAGAAGAATGTGGCTCGAAAAGGAAGAAATGCGGCAGAAGGTGAATACTCCAAGGACGAGAACACGGGAATTTAAAGCGAATTGTGTGGAATATAAGGTATAGCGAGCAGAAAATTACTGAAATTTAGATTTAGGCGAAGAAAGATACGTTTTCAACTGAACAATATGGTGTGAGAGTTGCAGAATCTAGAATTTGGCAGTCCTATGCTTATACGAAAGCCACTTCTTTTCGTAAAAATATTAGACAGGAGTGGTACCGCCAACGTCAAGACAGGATTGTGGACAAGTGGAAAAATATCATGTGGTCTGATGAGTTTCGATTTATTCTTTTTTGCCCCAATTGGTAGGGTGAAAGTGTGGCGTGAATCTCGTAAAGCCATGCATTCAGACTGTCTCGTGTCCACCATTCAAGCAGTTAGAGGTGATATCATGATGGTGGTAGGGGGGGGGGGGAGTATATACTGTTGGTAAGGGCTGGGTCCGCTTATGCGGTCAGAAGGTCAATGTATCCTCCAATGAATATCTTTCTGTTGTATCGAACCAACTTCACCCTGAAATTCTTCATTTTTACCCGGATTGCTATGGATTCTTTCAAGGCGACAACGACACCGTGGAAAAATTGTATGTGAATGGTTCGAGGAACACACCCATGATTCCAACATCTACCCTCGCTGCCTAATTCTTCGTATCTGAATCCAATTGAGAATATCCGGGATATATTGTAAAGGGCAGTTCAACTCCTCAGTCTCTACAGACACAATATAGTAGCTGACAAATATCCTGATGGAAGAATGGTCAAATCTGGATCTAGACTCGCTCAGACACCCTGTGGAATCGATGCCATTTACAGCTTGTAATTCGGGAAAAAGGTTGTCCTACCAGACATTGAATACAGGTTTCTAAATTTTTGACCAATGAGCGTACATTGCCTATATGGTGATAGCGGATTAAATAAATTTGGTTTAATCAGCTAGTTAACCCAAGGATTAAAAAAAAAAACACTATAATGTATCAGCATAATATATCACAACAACATTGAAAGAATACTAGTATTTTACTGTTGCAATATGCATTGTTTGTGTCGGTTAAAGCCAACTATCTGACAGAACAGTTTGAGGTAGTTTTATTTAGATAACAACAGTCTTTGGTCTTCGTTCAGAAAAAGACAACGTAAAAAACAGAGGAGCTGGGCCAAAAAGAAACTACTTCCTCAAAGAAAAGAAAGTATTAAGATTCGTTTTTATTTAGCCTGAAAATATCTCTCTCTCTCTGTATTACGAGAAAGTAGCCTCGTAAAATGAGACTACTTCGAAATCTCCACATAGTAAACCATTCATCGGAGGAACAACATATTTGGAATGAGGTTTATTCACACTGTACCAAAAAAATGTACAAAAAAGTTCCGAAACTTCTACAGAGTGATGCACACACTATTCAGAATAGAATTATGTAAGCATCATTTTAAAAAAAATATGCCAATAGGTGATACTCTACAGAAAGCTCTCATTTTGGAAATCTTTAGAATCGTTTGGTGATGCATAGGAAGATAATTCAAAAAAGTATAGGGTCTGATGGTGCTGGAAGATATATTTTACTTATTACAGGAGCTCTGTTTTTATTAGTTATGGTTTCCTGTTCTTTCTCAACTAAACTCAACTAAAAATTTCGACAGATCTACCTTTAGCGATTTCAGAAAATAATTTGATTAGAGGTACTGCTGAGTAGTACCGCTAATTAAATTTATTAGTAAATCAGGATAAATGTTTTACAAATTTTTCATCTTAGGATCACAAATATCCAATGTCGGTCCCATATAATATTTAATCAGTCTCAACATCTAAATAAAAATGGCGAAATTTCTGAATTCCTTATTTGATTCTGTCATCGAGCCAGGAATGGACACTTCACCTAGTCCATTAGGGCAGTTTCTCAAACTTTACCTTGAGTTTCCTTTAAATATTCATAAATTTCCTGCGCTCGAAGTTCGACAACTAGTGTTAATAAGCAGATTTGATCTAAAATTTAGCTATGAATATACACACGCTTCATAAAAAAAACAACAAGCGCCCCTCCCCCACAAAAAAAACTCGAGTGTGTCCCAGATGTGCGCCTTACATTTTGGGAACCTCTGCATTAAGAGAAGGTGGACGTCATAGTGTCTTAGGTTGGCGGATTTTGGTCCTGGAAAAAAGCAGATTGCGATTCGAAATTTTTTCAGAACCCTAGTTATGGCACAATGACAGAATTCAATATGGAATTCAGAAATATCACCATTTTAATTTATATATTTGTATTGAGCAGGATCCAGAGTTTGGATCTTGCTCAATACAATTAGAGTTAATCGATCTCAGGCGAGGAAAACAAGGTTTTTATCCCGGAAACTTGGGATTTCGTCCAGAAAAACAGCCAAGCTGGCCTGGTGCATATTGCATGTGTTTCATGGTTTTATGGTGTTATATAATACTAAACCTAAACGACATTTTTTAATACTCGTCCAAAATTCGGGTCACTCAAAATCTTTTCTCCACAGAGCTGGACACATCCATATAAATAACTTTTTCACTGAGATACTGCAGTGGTACTGCCTGGTGAACACTGACTACCGTAATTATACTCCCTACTTTCCTCAACAACTCTGTTCAGTTTAAATTTCCCGAGTTAAACGATTTACGAACATATATGTTGAAAAACTTATACTGTAATTACGCTGTTTTTGTGTCTTTGTTTTATTGCTTTATATGATAATTCTTAAAATGTTTCAAAACACTTTAACTCTTAATTTTCTGTTCAAGACAAAATGAAATACAAAGTTTTCAGTATCTGAAAACTTAAAAGTTCTGCCGACAGAGTTATCCATTTCTGTGTGACTCTCTCCAGTAAGGTTCCCATATCCCATTTGAAGTTTATTTCCATGTCTGAACCAGGGACATCCTGGATACTCCTGGCCCAGAGAATGAGACGACTAACCAGCCAATGATACCACACCTGGAGATACGTTTTTCATCACGCAACAACCAGTTGTAGCCTGCATGGCTTGCAGAACAAATATTTCCATAATACTGTCCACACTGTTGTCTTTGTTGTTTGTTCAAAGTGACTAGTGTGATAAGTTAATTTGCGTGGACTGTGGACCAATGTCTCTTTATAGTTCCGACGGTGGTCCCACTAACGACACTTGGTGTACCACTTTTCTTCCGGAACTAAGAAGTAAGTAGATCAATTAAATATAGTAGAAAGATCGGGGCATTGGGTTGAGTTTAGTGGGGAGTCGTCATAGGATGTCACATTAGCAATAAATTTTCGTGCCATTACAGCACGAAAATTTATTGCTGAGTGCTGCTAAAACCCGAAATTGTTCTGGTAGATCGCAGAAAGCCATGGCAAGAGATCGGAGGATGCTCGGTCAGCTAGCAGTTCAGAGAGACCACAGAAACTGATATTGGTACGATAATTATATGTAGAAAGCTGCATAATGTCGGATTTTGTTTGAAAAAGCTACAGCATACAAATCAAGCAGCACTGCGCGCAGTCCACAGTGTTTGGAGTTAGACCATCGGTCTTCATCCTTGAAGAGCGAAAGCCATGTGGTACATTGACATTAAGAAAAGTTCCCTGATTAATGTATCAACTTTTCCCATACTGGAAAAATAGTCTCGGGAAGGTTCTTTTCTGTTTAAGCATGATAATACATCACGTTATATTGAACAGCCTGTAGTGAATTGGTTTGAAGACATGAGCGTGCAAAAACTTCATTGACCTACACAAGAATCTCAATCTTATCACACTGAACACCTTTGGGCTGAACTGCAACGTAGGCTTCGGGCAAGGCCAACATGGCCACAATCAGTAGATGAATTGACCACTATACTAAAGGAGGAATGGCCAAAAATACCGCCTAGTCTACAGACGAGGATACAGTGTGGAAGTAAGGACAAAGGTAAGCAGACACGTTATTGATATTGTATCAATAAAGGGTTCTTTGAAACATGCAGGTGTCTTGTTATTTTGTCAATGCAGTGTGTATTCTGAACGATATCATATGTTGATTACTATTCTAAGGTGCGTAAACTATTGAATTATTTGTCTTTGGAAAGAAAAGTGATTAAACTTTAAAAAAAACAAAAAAAAAATAGTATATAAAAAGCTGCAATATGCTGCAAAAAGCTGCAATGTGCAATATGCATTGTTGTATGTATCTCTTTGTATTCTGCGAGTGATAATAGTAGAATTTTAGAGTAACCAAGGTTAACTGGGGCCTCTCACACCACAGCAATTATTTAAAGATCCGGGCTCGATGTCAGCACATTCTGTTATTTCAGTAGTGTCATTTGGCATCATCCCAAAGTAAGAAAAAAGTTTTTCGTGTCTGGCATAGTGGCTAGCCCATTCTTGATATTCTGTGTACAGAACTGCTTCCAGTAGCTTGAAGCAAAGCAACACTTCAAAATCGTAATTGCGTGATTTGAAATAATATTTCTGTAGCTTTGAACTAATGATTTCAGAGGCACATATAGTCAGCTGCATGAGCTTAATGATAAAATAAATTACAAAACATTTTTAATTAGATCTTTTACACTAATATTTGATCAATAAATCGGTCATTAAAAATCGTTCCAAATAATCAAATTGACGGTTACTGGATCACGTTGGAATCACATGTAAGATTCCAAGATGGATCGCGAGGATGGCTGCAGGGAAAGAGGCAGAGGATGGTATTAATGGTTACTCTTTAGATTAGCCTAAGGTCAGAGGTGAGGTCCCTAGATTCTGGGAAAACTGTTTTGATGAGAGTGACATTAAAATTTGCAGATTATGTGAAAACTGGAAGAGTGATTAACGATCAGCACCAAGCAGAGCTTCTTCATAGTGACTTGGATAGGCTTTAGGAATGGTCGGAAAAGTGACAGCTTTGGGGAATAACAATCCTAAAATAACTTAAATGCTTGGTGGGATTGAATTAAAAACAGTGGAGGAACAAAGGGATTTGGGAGTTACGATACGGTCGGACATGAAGTTCTCCGAACAGTGTAGACAGGCTGCAAGGGCCTATGGTATCCTATCGATGATTCATCGAACATTTGATTGTACAGATAGGGAGGTCATAATCACACTGTATAAGGCAACTGAAAAGCCATATTTGGAACACTGTGTTCAAATATGGAGACTACCACTAAAAAAGAAACATCACAAGGTGAGATCTGAAAAAGGGTTTCCATATGAGGAAAACTTCGAACATGTGGGCTACAGGGCTTAGTAACCAGCCTCTTTGAGAGGAAACCTGATAGAGGTCTATGATGCTTCTGAGGATCGTACAATGAATGAAAACGAAATTTTCACTCTTTTAAGTGATCCCAGATATGGTGCGCATAAATGCAAATTAAATTCGAAAAATTTATAAAACGGTATTATTAAAAGTACTGGTGCTCAATTTATAAACTACCCTACCAAACGTTTTCGGATATCAAGTTTGGAAAAACATTTTAATAAACAAATTAATAACTTTCAGGTCTACCTTTGTCCCGATGATAATGTTTTAGTACGCTTTCGACCAGATCTTTGTAGCAAGCAGTAGGAATTTGTCTATCCTTCCTTTTACCACCTATCTGACTCTTTTGACTACGAAGTTCAAACATTTGACTGCTGCACGAAATAACATATCGCTGATAAGAACCGATAATTAAACCTGTTTGAAACGTCCAAAGTGCCTAGTTGTGATTCATTCTGCTTGTTTGTGATATCTCTGCTCTGCTAGTCACTTTTAAAGCTGTTTATGCATTGCATACATCTCAGTTAGCTCAATATCTTCAATTACTCCACAGGTAATCGTTAATTTTTTAACGTTTTTGCCTCAGGTTTTAATGTAATTTTTTTTAAATTCCAGTGAAACGGTTATATTTTATAAAATACTAAGATTCTGTAATTGTTTTATTCGATATATAAATTAAAAATTTAATTATCAATAGTAAGTAGTATATTCAATTATTTCCCAACTCGAACCCAAATGAAATCATTAGTTTTATCCATGGGGAGTCGCACAAATTCATTTATCATTTTAGGAGAGTCTCGAAGTTTGGGGGGGGGGTATTCCCTCTGTTCCCTGGTTGGTTAGTTGTTGTAGAGCTTTAGGCTCATTAACAACTAGGCTTTATTGTGCCATATATAATATGTTCTATAAAATTCATGTGCTTTCTGTGGTCGATTTGCTGTTTGCTGGACGAAAAACACGAGTTTCAGGGAATAAAAACGATGCCAACCTCGCCCGAGATCGACTAACTCAGCCACGTTGTGAAAAAGATCTATAAAAATTCCTCACGTCATTGACAAGATTTGTACCCACGTCTTTCCACCCACTGTGGGGAGAACGGTGATTCTGTTAACTGTGCTACCACGAGGGCTCCATCTGTTCCTTCCTCAACGGGTAAAATTGTGTGTCTACGGCCGAACTCGGAAGAGTTTACCAGTAATAAAAGTATCTTTCACTGCTTGATTTTGTTCACGTGTTACTCTCTTGGTTGAGGTAAACTCGTAGTACATGGCCTTCACCGTTCTCCCAGCTGGCAGTCCACCAGTTTCCCCTCCAGTGTCACATGATTAGTTGATCCGAAATGAGTCAGCTCGGCAAAATGGTTATCCGTCGACTTGACAAAATTTACAATCCTACTAAATCTCGAGTGCAGTATGTTGATAGAATAGACCAGGTACTGAGGAAAATCACTGCGCTATATTTACCTTGCCAAATTAAAGCTAGATGTTAATTATTTTAAAATCTATCCCATGCGTATTCTACAGAAAAATAAAGCAGCAAGAAATACAATAAAATGTATTATTTTTGTTGTAACGTGTAATATATGTCTCTTGTATCTAATAGATATGCCAAAATAAATTAAAATAAGCAAAAGATGAACAAAAATTACAGACATCACACTATTGGAAAGAAAATTGTACATGTTCATTAAATTTTTTCTCACAAAAATGTGACACAGATTTGTTTCAGTCCAATCTATTTAAAACTTCACTCCCGTAATTTGACTACTGTGACAGGCAATTTATTCCAATGATCAGCAATACGTGTGCGAAAGAAAACTCTATGAGATTCAGCCTTCTCTTACTCCCCAAAATCTTGTAATTGTGCCTTTTGGTTCTTCTCTCTTCTAGCAGTGAAAATATACCGTGTCGTTCATGTCCTCCCCAAACCGGGTGGAAAAGACCTCAGTTCGAATCCCGTCAATGACGCGAGGAATTTTTATAGATCTTTTTTCACAAAGTGGCTGGGTTAGTCGATCTCAGGGGAGGGTGGCATGGTTTTTTCTCCAGGAAACTAGGGTTTTTCGTCTAGCGAAAAGAAAGTCGACCAAAGAACACACACAATATGCAGACATATTAAGGATATTACTAATAATCTCAATTTGTTCCAGTGTTTATAATGGCCTTTCATGGAGAACTGCATAAAAAGCTTTATGAAATCATGGTAAATAATGCTACAGTTGATTTTTTGCATCTAATTATTTTATCTGTCTATATCTATTAAGCGCCAAAGCAACTGAGACTACGAGGCATCAATATATTGTGTCCCTCGCCCGAGACGAACTAACTCACTCACATTGTGAAAAAAGCCCATAAAAATTCCTTGAATTATTTATGGTATTCTTACTCAGGCCTTTTTATCTGGTATGGGGAGGACAGTGATTACATCCACTGTTATACCTGCGAGGGCTAATTTTATGGCTTCGTCGTAATAATTAACAAGATTTGTCAGACAGAACTTCACGAACCCATGGTGTGATCCATTACGGATACCATTTCTGTATTGTATACTTAACCGCAAACTCCATGATCTTTCTCACTACTGAAGTGAATCTCACTGGTCTATAGTTGTAAATCATGTCTTTCGTACCTCTTTTGCGGACTGGGAAGACACCAATGCTTCTTCAGTCCAGGGAGTTCGTCCCGGAGTGTAATATGATCTTATTGACATCGCAATGAGATGATTGGAAAAAAATTCCTAAAAGGGATTTGGTTCCTTTTTTTTTTTTTTCGAAAAAAAGGGAACTAAAGGTTTATCGGGATAGTCGGACGTGGACATGTTGCATTTAATGTAGGGTGTGATAATAAAAATTTCATAAAATGACCAAAATTTTGTGTAGTGTGTGTGTGTGTGTTGTGTGTGTGTTATTTAGTTGTTTCCAGCGACTTTGCTACAGGGAAACAGTGATTACCAGGGGGAAAAAAAATAGCTGGTATTGAACTTTTTTTCTTCTTTATTACTTTTCCCTGAGTCATTAATTTTGAAAGTAAAATTTATTAAAACATAAATCTTTAAGCAAAAAAATTGTCATTTTTCATCGATGGGACCAAAATATTTGGGGAAGTCGATCTCCTCACAAGTTGAAAAAAAAAAATCTCCCATGCTCATAGAGATTGTCCTCCCCCGATCTAGGGCGTACCGAAAATGGTCCACTAACCAGGAAATATCCAGCTAACAGCAGTACTGTTCTGTGGTTGGAGACAACAGAAAGCGAAAAGTATTCGTATAGGCTAACAGACAGCTAAAATCAATCAAATTACAACTTAGTACAATGCATAGTATGCAATGGGATATATCACAATACACAATACGTCGGACTCTGTCATGTACCCCATCCATGACAGAGTCCGTCCTACACAATACGTCGGACTCTGTCATGTACCCCATCCATGACAGAGTCCGTCCTACACAATACGTCGGACTCTGTCATGGATGGGGTACAGCAGCAGACAGCCTCGTCCAGTTCCACCTTGGCTAAAAATACAAGCGGATATGGACGGATACAGTAGACACAGAAACATATAAGTGTGTACAGATAAATAGGTCGCTTGGTCTTGCGAATCCCGGTTCCAGTTGTTTCGTACTGACGACAGGATCAGGATATGGTGATAGCAGTATGAATTAGTGGACTCTTCGTTTCGGATGCCAAAACTGCAGACACGTAGGTCCATTGGTACCAGCTGATCAACTTTCGAAAATCACATTCTTCTTGAACATCGTTGTCCATGAGTGCATCCTTTCAGTCTCACAGTTTATCCATCTTAATAATGGTTACTTTTAGCAAATAGGGATGATTCCACAAAAGGTTGATTTTACCATACTTGCCAAACTTCAATGGCCTGTTCTGTCAGTAGATTTCAACCTGTGAGGCATCTGTGAGTTGAAATGGAACGAGTGTTTGCGGGAGGAATCTAGCGATGGATTCATTTTCAGATTTCGAAAGTTACGTCAAAAGTTAAGTCAAAGATTGTCTCTGATTCTATGGTTTTCAAAGACAGTATCCGACAATTTCGTGCTATAGAATGTAAAAATATTTTTATAATTACAGTTGCAATATTAAAAAATATGACTTCTAATATTCCTGGTTATTTTATTTTATTTTCTAATTTTATGAATCTGCAGCCTCAGTCTTCTGTATACATCCATCAATCTACCGTATGAATTTACACCACCTGTTAAAATCGTAATTTTGCTAAGCCTCATGGACTAAATAGCTCACTGCTGTTTGTAATATTTAAAATATAGAATTCATTCGCTTCTCATAATGTACTTCCAATTCCAACAGGAAAAAGCGTATTATTTTATTTCTATATTGCCCCGGGTAAGTTTTAAATATATTTCATTGTAAGTACAATCTAGAAAACTTTTGATTTTTTAATTACTTAGACGAAAATAAGCATGGAAAAAACATAATTCCATATCAAAAACATGTGATAATTATGATAGAAAAACTAATATTTATATTACAACAATATTATTTTAAATATTTAATTTCATAAAAAGGTAATCCTTCGAAATCCTTTATACAGACTTTTTTATTTTATTTCGAAGTGTTACGGGAGAGGAGGTTGTTTTTAGAAGATCACAGTTATATTAAGTCATTTGTGATATAGAATCGCGGCTGACTGAAAGAGATGGTTTTAAGAGGCAAAACATTAAAGGCTTACTCTCTTCGTCATTTAAAGATATAGTTACTTTTTTTGAGTGAGCTAATTTTGCTATAGATCAGCATTCAACTAAATTTCAACTGAATGTTATTAGTTGAGCAAAAGAAGGCAACTCAGCCAAGTTCCAAACATAGCTCATGGAGATAACTACCACTGCCTCTCCACAATGAAGACTTCTTATTCTATAACGCCAAGGCGTTGGCAGAATTTCAACTGACCCCTGAACCGTGAAGAATGCTGGGTACAAGGCTATTGGATACCTCTTTTTCTTCAATACTTGTAGGTAGAAAATTTGGGTAAAAATCACCAGCTATATATTTCAGAAGAAGAAAAAAAAATAACTTTCTTTTTGAACGATTTCGTCACTCACGAAGATAAAACTTAAGTAACTAAGTCCATTCGGGTTTGTTTTAAAAAGTTGCCTAAAGATAAAACAGTTTTAATGAAAACTTTTTTACAATAATGAGGACAGTGTTATTACAGTCTTCAGGGAGTATCAAAGACAGCAGAATATCTCAAGGCCTCCTTATTCGAAAAGGACCATATTAACCATTTTAAGGAATTTCGAAGAGGGTTACCTAACTCCTTAGTCTAGATGTGGTCATCCATTAGTATCACAAGTTATAATCAAAGAAATGGAGGTGATCATTTTTCAAATCTGAAACAACTCTTTCGGAGTTGAAAGATGCAATCCGAAATTTTGAAAGCAGCTGTGAAGAAAGCTGTCTCATCTTTATTGCTTATTAGAAAATAATAGTGGACAGGTGATCGTCAATAAAGATTGATGTAAGGCTTACCTTTGTGTTATTTTCCTAAATTAATCGCCTTGGGTTTCCCCTTGATTAAATTTCGAACTAATTTTTTTTATTGTCCAAAAAAACTCTCATATGTACTGATTACAATACAAAAATCCTTTTTAATACTCCTTATGGGTTCCTTCCTTTAAGCACAGTAAATTATGTGAATTTGTTCGGTTGAACACATATGGGAGAGAGAGAGAGAGAGAGAGAGAGAGAGATCAGTACAGCGGTAGGTTCTCAGATAGTCGATGTATTATTATCTCATTGACCATCTTACCTATTTCCTTACAATTAGGCTTACCACATTTGTTAATTACCAACTCAAAGATTGCATTTCGGACAAAAAATTCCAAGCCATTTTGAGGCTTACAGGGTGGTCATATATTTCTTTTCCGTGTTTAAAAATTGATAACTCGAAACTGTAATTCGTATTAAAAAGGATTTTTGTATTGTAATCAGTACATATGAGAGTTTTTTTGGACAATAAAAAAAATTAGTTCGAAATTTAATATAACTCTGATGGTTCTGTAATATAACTCTGATGGTTCTGTAATATAACTCTGATGGTTCTGATATAACTCTGATGGTTCTGTAACATCTGAAATTCAAAGAATTTCAGATGTTACAGAACCATCAGAGTTATATCCGAAAAGATTTTTTTTTTTTTTTTTTTTTTTTGATTTGGTAGTTGTTGGCGCATCGGCTTCTGTGGCCATATTGCACCTCCCAAGGTTTTTGCAGTACTTTGATCCAAGCCCGAGGCGGGAATCGAACCCGCGACCTTTGGGTTGCCGGGCAGGTACTTTACCCACTCGGCTAGCCCGGTCGGCCCATCCGAAAAGAACCATCAGAGTTAACTAAAGCTGACCTAAAGTATACAGTATATACTTTAGGTCAGCTTTAGCCGTCTTTGGTAGAGTTGCCGTTCTCCCCCACACTGGGTGGAAAAGACCTGAGTTCGAGTCCCGTCGATGACGTGAGGTATTTTAATGGGCCTTTTTCACAACGTGGATGAGTTAGTCGATCTCAGATAAGGGCAGCATAGTTTTTCCTTCCGGAAAATCTGGTTTTTTGTCCAGAAAACAGGAAATCCACCACATGCACACTTACAGATGGGATATGCGGTGCAATTAGTCGCTGATGCTCCTAAAACCCTACAACAACAGGTCAGTTTTCTGGTTTTGTGGGATGAAAATTCGAGATTTTAGCAGCAAAAACCAAGGAACCACGCAGATCAACTTAACTCGACCACTGCTTTTAATGAACTCAAAACAGTTGGACACATTTCGTAATTTGTACGATCCATTTAAAGCTTATCATACTTTACTCTACATTGTCAATAATTTGAGGTGCGGAATCGGCGTTGTTTTTGGGTTTTAGATGCACCAGCAATTTAGGATATATTGCGCCGTATATATTGTCTGTAAATTGCGTGTGTTCTCTAGTCCATTTGCAGGTGTGGTGGACGAAAAACCCGAGCTTCCTGGAGAAAAATCGTGCTACACTCGCCTGAGATCGACTAACTCAGCTACGTCGTGAAAAATGTCCATAAAAATTCCTTGTGTCATTGACGCGATTCGAACTAAGGTCTTTTCCACCTGGTGTGGGGGAGGACGATGATTATACTAACTGTGCTACCTATGAGAGCAATGAGAGATACGTAACACATAAAAGAAATAAATTTCCGTTTATACACCGGGATGACCATATAAGTTGAGAGGATTTTGATAAGCCGGAAAATATTTATGCGTACATTCCTGTATCGTCGTGCATGACCACTCGAGTATGGCTGTCTTTGGAAGAGAAGCGATATTGCCTAAGGACACCGGTATGTTACCACGTCTATAGAGAGTTATACAGCAAAATCATTAACGTACGTGGCAGCTGCAATAAATGAGACTATGATTTACTATACTATAAGTTCATGAATATACTTCTTTATATTAAATTTGAAGAACTGTTTTAATGACTTTCACAATGATGAGACAGTTATCCACTTGTTTGAATTTAAATTTCATTTTATCGAATCCAATTATATTTGGAAGCTGCGTGTACTCAGGACTTTCTTGATAACTACAGTATTTGCATGTATATATTTCTGATTTCTAGTTTAGGATTGTATGAGCCAAAACTTGAAACACAGTGGTAAATAATACAAGTATTAAATAGTTTCGTAAGTTATAAAGATTCTGAAAAACCATATAAAAACACAACAATATCACATTCTCTTCAAAATAGAATGGAACGGAAATTTTATTCCTTCTCTGCCATTGTACAACCCTGATAAATGAATTGAAAATTCATTTATTACTATAATGGAGACATTAATGAAAATAATAACTTAGATCATGAATGTACAGTATATTCTTAGATTTAAACCGACCTATTATATTTTAAAATCTACAATTAAATGATTTTAAAAATGTTTTATTTTTTTATAATATTTATGAAATTATTAGGGTCCTCTAGAGATACTGACCCCTCACATTGTAAGATCTCTTTTGTATTCCGTTTATCACTGACAGTGTGTATTAATGCAACATACTTGTAACTTAATGTTGCCCAGCTTCTAATAATTTTTTTTAACTTTACTGGCTAATCAGTAAAGGTTGAACTACTACAGACTCTCTTTTACATAATGTGTATGTCCTGACCAAGGATTAAAAAATCCCCTTCCTACCCAGAAAGTTGTCGTTGGAAAGTTCTAATTTTACAGTCACTTGTTTTAGGTTGCTTTTTTTTTTTTTTTTTGTTTGAAAGTTGTTGAAATATAAAAAGAGAGATGGCGCTCCTTGCGATTAGAAATTGGTGTCCCTCTACATATATGATCTGGAAAGGTTGCGTAAGGCGCCATATTTACGCCAATGTCGCGATATATTGTATTGATGTTTGTTTGTTTATTAATCCAAAGCATCTAGAACTTGACGGGTTTGCATAATAATAAGTGATAATTTAGAAAAGAATAATATAAACAGGGCATCATAAAAATAACAAGAAAAAATGGATTGAATAGCAGTTAAGGAGAGAGAGAGAGAGAGAGAGAGAGAGAGAGAGAGAGAGATGCAAGGTTTATTACTTATATAAGATAATTTTTCAACAGGTTTTTTTAACATACAGTCGTGTCGTTTCTGTTTGGCTGGGTAGTGTTTGAATATTATATATATTATGTTATTTGTTATATATATATATATATATATATATATATATACCAAAAAAAACCCCAGCATTATGACTCCAGAAAGGTTTGAGCACCGGAGTGATGGATCCATGGCAGCAATGGATAGGTCCTCGGGAGCAGGTTCTAGTGTCCTCTGACGTGGTCCTGGGAAGGAAGTTGACCGAGTACTTTCTGCCTATATTTCTTATCGACTGCGAATTTGTAGAGGTCGCCGTCCAAGGAGTGTATGTCTTGCAGCATTTGCACGGGTAGGAACCAATCAGATAACTTTAACTGGTTTGGAATGGCCTGAAGAATTGGATTAGCCCTATGTGGATTGACCCCAATATCCATCTGTGCTGTTATATTCAGGGTGTTTCAAAAATACACGGCATAACTTCAGGAATGAGTTCCTCATATGTAGACAATAAAAATATTTTATATCAACATAGTTCCGGAAATGCTTGGTTTCCGAGTTTTGAAGTTCTGTCTATGACACTTAACTTTTCGCATCATCTTATAGTAATTGTTCAAAATGTCCACCTTCTGCCTGAATACAGGCCTCACATCGACGTCTCATGGACTTGCGAAGACGATGCAAAATTCCTGGCATGTTTCGTATTGTCTCACAACCTGCCACAATTCGATTGCGGAGAGTTTCCACATCAGCTACCGGAGTCGAATACATCAATGACTTTAAATGGTCCCACAAGAAGAAATCTAGTGGGTTTAAATCAGTGAGCGTGGAGGCCAGGCAGTTGGTCCACCTCTCCCTATCCACCGACCAGGAAACCTTCGATTCAGGTAATTGCGGGCTAGGTGGCTGAAATGTGCGGGAGCGCCATCGTGCATGAAGTGTGCTTGCGGGAGATAAGACATTCTGGTTAATAACTCGGGAACCAAGCATTTCCAGAACTATGTTGATATGAAATATTTTTATTGTCTACTTATGAGGAACTCATTCCTGAAGTTATGCCGTGTATTTTTGAGACATCCTGTATATATATATAACAGCGCAGATGGAAAAGGCGGCGGGTTTATTAATAGCTCATAAAAATTCCTAGCCTCTTTGGCGGTATTTGAACTTACGCCATTCCAGCTGGTTTGAAAACACAGTGATCACACTTGGCTACCTGAGAGGGCTGGTCCAGCGAATTCCTGGTGGCGGCGGACGTTCTCCAGGCATTCTTTACACCCACCGATCTGATCGGAATAATATGTGGGAACGTTCATCACTCCATAGAACCCATTTCCACTGCTCGAGGACTAATTACGGCTTTATTTGCCCTATGAAATGACCGCTGGTTGCCTTTGTTGACGTTCATCTTATGCGCTATCGCTGTTCCATGAAAACTAAAACTCTAGAGATATGTTGTTGCCGCCCTCAATCTTTGTTGATGCCTTAAACTCCTGATTGATGTTTTGCAAGGATGACGATATCGTCATACACTGGTGTGCAAAATTTAAGGGCCAGTCAGGTTTTCACCTGTAACTTCTCATAGGAGTGGCCTGGATATGGGAAAAGTATACCAAAGGAACCTCGTGAGGTACAGAAATGATGAAGGAAACAACACCGACACAACAACGGAAACAAAACGGTACAGAGGGTCTTTATTCAAAAATGGCAACATAGCACTGGCTGCCATGATACAGATGCATCACTGCCAAAGATGGAACAAAGGGAAGAAGTGGTCCTCAGTAGGAGATATGGCCACCCCTAATGTCGATGCATGCTTTGCACCACCTATCCATACTTACAACAATGTTGTTGATAAGTTCTTGCGGTAACATCGTCCATTCCTCTGTCAGCGCCATCTTCAACTAGTGACATTTTTTGGTGGGTGTGGACGTGCTGATAGGCATCTCTCCAGAGCGTCCCATGTGTGTTCGACGGGATTTAGATCGGCGGGAACGGGTAGGCCAATCCATACGAACAATGTCCTCAATTTCCAAAAGCATATCAACAGCTGTAGTGCGATGGAGTGTGGACAGGAATAAGGGACATTTATAGGGGTTGTGTAAGAATTACCAAAAAGATCACATTAGAGAAGTCGATACATGATGCTCGTAAAAATGGTCACATGGCATCAGTATGCCATATAATCCCCTGTAACACTTAAACAGGCCTGATAGCGGTGAAGCCCCCATGGGCTCACATCTGGTGAGCCCCTGGACCCTGGGCTTGGCACACCAAGGGTCCTGAGCTGGATATCATCATTCTTCTTTTTCTTGGTGATTCCCTCTACTCTCTCTCTCTCTCTCTCTCGGGGTAATTCAGAAAAAAAATTTTTTTTTTTGGCTGGTGTAAGCCTCAGGCTTCCTTGCACCATATGGCTAATAATAATAATAATAATAACTATGTTCAATATAAAGGTTTCTCTAAGATTGGGTGTCAACAAATACCATTCTGCAAACAGAGGAGATCTCAGCTAACTAAGTCACTGTGAGGATTTGGCTGTTGCGTGCACTGTGACGCCCAAAGGGGGCCCCAATCCATGTTTGATCAGATTTAAGTCTGGTGATCGTGCTGGCCACGGCAGACGTTGGATATCCTTAGTTTCGAGATATTCCTCCACCACTTGAGCTTTATGTGCAGTAGCGTTGTCATGCATGAAAAGAAAATCTGGCCAACTGCATCCCTAAAAAGTTGCACATATGGTTTAGAGATCTCGGTATACCTCTGCACAGTTACGGTACCCCTAACAAAAACATGAAGTGTGCTGCGACCGTTGATCATTATTTCGCCCACACGAGACACCGCCTCCACCGTAACTGCCCCTTTCTTTGATGTTTGAGGGACAGTACCCTATTTCCCATTGTCTTCAGATGAAATAACGTCTAGAATCGGTTTGTAGGCTAAAACGAGACTCCACAGAGAACATAGCTGTATCCCATTTGCCAGGACTCCAAGTCACACGTTCATGGCACCAGTTTCGACGAACTCTGCAGTGTTTTTTTTTTTTTTTTTGTTTTATGTGAACCCCAAACACGAGAGGTATTGGAACCTATCGTACTTAGTACCATGCTTGGGTTGATGGATTGAAGGAGAAGTGTGGGGGGAGGGGGGGATGCCGGAAACTTTGCTCTAGAGACTAAACATGGGTTTCACCACTTCAAGCCTCCAATAAGCAAAATGGTGGTATTTCGCCGGTTGATGAAAGTCGTCTTTGAGGTTAATGCGATACAAACCACTGGCTTCCTTGCATAGAGTCCATTTGAATTGACCCTTTTGAACACAGTCCGGTTGGAAATGTTTTCACCTGTAGCCGCAGTAACCTCAAGAGATAGTTGATGACAGGACATCGTAGGGTTCCGTCTTGCTGTTAGAGACAAATAGCGGTCTGTTCTGGTTGACGTAGCCCTCGGTCGACCTTGTCCACCTCCTCTCGTAATGGTTCCTATCTCCTGAAACTGCTTTCATGTCGCCGAGACGACACTGCGTTGACGTGTTCTGGTTGACGTAGCCCTCGGTCGACCTTGGCCACCTCCTCCCGTAATGGTTCCTCTCTCCTGAAACTGCTTTCATATTGCCGAGATGACACTGCGCGACACATTAAGCCAACGCGCCACCTCTGCATGCGACTGCAGGGCTTCAAGTCTCCCAATGACCTGTCATTTCAAAGAATCATCTAAACGACGATGACTTGGCATCCCAAGTACTGAAGTTGTGACAATCCCACTGAACAAACAAAAAAAGGGAATGAAGTGATGTGGTGGCAACCCATGTTTTAATTGGCATGAATAATTTGCATAATATGCGGCTCTGTCGGGTGATAGATCGATTTCCATTGGACACTTGGAATTTACATGCCAGGATGCGTATTACATCAAATGTTCGCTTTCGGCGACACTGTTCAAAATAAAATATTCATGAAAAACCTTTTGTTCAGCAGTGTACATCCATTACATCTGCTCCGTGTTGGATACAGTCAGTCTGCACGGTAGCACAGTGGCATTGTCACTGTCTTTCCCACACCGGATGGAAAAGGCCCAGTTCGGATCACATCGATGGCCCGAGGAACTTTTATGGACATTTTTCTCCCCATGGATGAGTTTTTTTCAGTTGTTTACCTGGAACCTGGTGTTTTTCGTCCAACAAAGCAGGCAAATCGACCAGTAAACACACGTAATTTACAAGCACAATACACATGGGTAGTTGAAATAACTTTCCAGGCGACCGCAATAAATAGTTTTTTGTTGCAGCTATGTTTTTGGATACAGTTATGCAAAATGTGGGCAGGGAAACCAACTCCTATTAACAAGCGTCCCAATAATCTTTGCAAACTGGAAAATGTATTATTTCCATTATAATTCCGAACCCCTCCAAACATAGTGTTACAATTATCCCTACCAACTGCAACATATTGCTTATCTAGGCCACAATGTTTTAAAAACATAGCCAGAAATAGTAGCTCCTGTCTCACCTGGCTTGCTCTATAACCCTGTTAGCCTAACTTTTCAGCTACTATTTCTCCAGTCAAAATAATGGACAAGAATGGGGAAAATTTTCAGAGTCCCATCATTATTGGCACCCGTAAAAACTCCAAAAAAAAAAAAAAAAAAAAAAACGCTACATTCTGCAGGGACTTAATCACTTCAATTAGGACAGGGTTAATTATAGCTTCAGTAAGGAGCCCAATGGCTAAATGGTCAGAAGATACAATGCACCAAGACATTCCACTACAGAAGAATACGCATATACTTTTTAAATCTCTGGCCTCCACAGAGTACTGTGTTTCACAAACAAGGCATACAACGCGGAGATGGGAGAAACCTCTGGTGCCGTTACACCCTAAATACTTTACACTTTACACCCTATAGCTTCAGTCTTCGTTTTTTGCACAAGATAATTTTTTAGAAATTTCAAAATCAGGACATATTAACTTTAATATATCTGATGAACAGGACATTGAGTTGTAGCTGTGGTGACGTGCCATTGTATGAAAGGCAAGGGTACCTTCAGCAACACAAACACTCACTTCAAGTCTTTTGGTGACATTTTCCAAAACGTCAGTAATCTTGTTGGACTATTTCTCACAACCACTGGTTCTATTATGTTACTATGGATCTTTATTGGCAACCAAGGTGTAGTTTCCTGGATAGCAAACAATGCATTCTGCCTCCTTATCTACTCTACCCTTTCGAAAACCAGCCTCCAGTCATCTATAAACTTGCACTTCCTTTTTGGAACAATGGGGATTCCTAAATTTATGTAAATTAAAGAATTATTAGACTGATTGTTCCATCAATTGAAAATTTGAAGCCTATTTATTACATTCATCAGAAAGAATAACTTTGCGAATTTTGTAAAAATTGACTGAAATATTGAAATTAAGAAAGAGATTTGGAAACAACTGCAGCTTTTAGTAAAAAGAGTATTTCATTAAAATATTACAAAACCAATGCTTATTCATAAATAAATAAGAACAATTGTAACTGAAAGTGTTTATTGTGCCAAAAGTCTCAACTGTACTGAAAGTGCAAAGACCAATTGTAGCTGAATTCTTTTTCGCTCGAACTACTGAAATAAGTGAAAATGTAAGATCATCTCCCTCAAAATCACGTGGAATCCTATTTTCAATTTAGAATAAATTAACTTAATTGGAATAAATTGTAGGTAAACATAAATAACGAAAGAAAAAATTTATTTCAAATTGTCTACTCATCAAAATGGTAAAACAGTGTTCCAAAAATTGGAATGAGGAAGCCACACTGCATAAACAAACTACTGACCAACTCCAAATGTCTTCAAAATCTCTACGATTTCTGTCTTGTTTACAAGCAAAAGTGGAGATTCTTGGGAAAACAAAAGTATGCACGTTACTTCTGCAAATACTGATTGATGTACGCCTTGTAAATGTTACCAATGAATCAGATTTTCAAATTTTAAGTGCCAAAATTTCGGACATTTTCAAAATTTTAGAAGTTCCTCCTGGACGGTACATAGTACGTAAAAAAATGAGGACATGTCCTCATTTTTTTACGTACTATGTACCGTCCTCATTTTTTACATGTCCGGGAAAATGAGGATAGATTTCAGCCCTACCTGAGACCAACTAACTGAAGCAGCCACGTTGTGAAAAAGGACCATAATAATTCCTCATGTCATCGACGGGATTTGAATTCAGGCCTTTTTTCGCCCAGTTTGGGGAGCACGACGATTCCAACAACTGTGCTACCTCAAGGGAAGTTGTGTGCAGGAAAATACTAAACAAAATTGTTGTTCCCTAGAATGGGGAAATACTAAACAACTCAATTGTTGTTTAGTATGTTTTCCAGCACAACTCCCTTATCATGCAAATCTTATGAAAATAGGATCACCTGATCCTATTTACATAATATGAAATTTGAGCCAAGAAACCTAAGCAGTGAGACTCCAGGATATTGTGTCCATAAATTTAATACATCAACTGATCTGTTTCTTGTTATTCGAGACGAAGAAACAATATTGTTTCTTAAGACCCACTAATGATGATCCGACCATTTTATGAGGCCTCTCACTGAGATAGACCCTCATCAGCCTTAGCAAAGAACCACTGAATGCCAATTAGCTGACTCCTACAGGATCCTTCGTAAAAATCCCTATGACTGCTACGCTTCAGCTGCTCTACCAAAACGTGCATAGCATCAGAAATAAAATCGACGGCTTAGAGCAGTTACTCCTAGCTGCACACTTGGACCTTCTCTGCATCACAGAAACGTGGCTAGAACCCCGTCAAGAATGTATTGCGATCACCCTCCCAGCTGGATACGGGTCTACCTTTACATATAGAGATACCAGGAAGGGAGGGGACACTGCCATCTTTTATAGACAAACCCTCATCACACTGATCTCTACCATTTCACTCTCCTTATCATTTGCACTATATCTGTAACAAGCTATGCGGACACAAGAAAGATCACTATCTCTCCTTACTCTAATGTATGGTGGTCCCACGACCTGAAGAAGCGATCAGGCCCTATGCAACATCTACATAAATTGTGGAAGCAGTCTCACAACTTTACGGACAGAATTGCGTACTCTAGAGCTCAAGCTGAGTTAACCGCCCAAAATCCATAGCGATTAAAGCGTACCTTGACAGGACCATACACACTGGGAAAGTTCCATATAAGGAAACCCCTTCAGATTTTCCTTATATGGAACACCAGGTTTACCACCACTGTCAAACCAGAAGACCATCCCCCGCTACCAACATCTGAGACCAGTTTTGACCCATTGACAACCATAATAATATTGAGACAAGAGTTAATTAATGCCATCAACTCACTGCCAGCAACTTCTACTTCTGGACCTGACAGGATTATGCTTAAGAGCCTGAGTCCTTACATCCTGCAACCTCTGTTACATATCTTTAATTCAGTGCTCTCAAAGCAGTGTTTCCCACACCAATGGAAGGAATACCCAGTCAAACCAAGGCCAAAAATTCGAGTTCCATCATTTGTGAAACACTACAGACCGATCTGAAACTCATCCTGCCTATTGAAACTGCTACCGATCCTCACTAAGCAAATCCTGCCAGACAATCCTCCACAAATCCACTATGCACTCCCACACAGATCAACTGTGACCAACCTTCTAGCAACACCTAACAGAATCCTCAAAGCCTTTGAGAACAGAGACGAGCTGGCAGCCACCTATGTAGACATTGAATTTGCATTTGATGCCGTGCACATCACGTCTCTCCTAAAACTACTAGAAAATCACTATCAGATAGGAGGCGACATCTTAGCCTTCCTCACATCTCTTCTGAATAACTGAATAGTCAAATTATCTGTAGATAATTCACGATACTGCAACGTAATCTCAGTTGAAGTCCCTCAAGGGGCAGTGCTATCTGGACTCCTCTTTTCCACCCTTATTGCTCCACTGGTAATCCAAAAGTTAAATATCCTGGTATATGCTGACAATCTAAAGGTACTCACGGCAATAAAGGCAAACCAAGACCCACAACAAATCTCAGAAGAGCTAACCTCCACTCTCCTCAATATGTATCTATCTATCTCAAACAATTTGGTCTGCGCATCAATCCCAAGAAGTCAGAAATCATAGTCTTTTCGTTAAAGAAGCAGCCAACAAAAATTTATCCAACCCTCAATGGAGCCTCCATCCCTCTTGTCCAACATTACATCGACCTAGGAATCAGATTCGACCCAAAGCTTCTTTTCAGCCAGCATGTAGATGTACTCCTCACAAAAGCCGCCAGGCTGAGATGGAAATATAAGCAACATCTGCACCATGTAACAGACAAATCCACCATGGTGAGGTACATTTCAACAATAGTGTATCCGCCATTTCTCTATGCTGCAGAGATTTGGGCATCTGCATCTCCCTCTACCACCAAACCAGTTTTCTCATCCGAGTATTGGCTTCTCAAGTGGGCGTGCCACAAACTTAGCCTGCCTCCCCCAGCTCGGGACTACCGATATGGTGAATGCACTTAACATCCCAAGGCTCATTTCGCTCATTAATGAATGGAGGCTCGTCACAACAGTCAAACTCATGACCTGTATGATCTCCTCCCCCTCCTTCTGGGAAAACTGCGCATGAAGGATCCCAGCGCACATCTACGAGCAATCCCTCAGTTATGTCGTCTGCAAAGACGCCTTCATCTGTCGAACCGGTTTCTTCCTCAGCAGATGCTATTTCGAGTACAGGACTTAGATGTCGACTTCAACAAGTTCTGTCGAGATCGACAATATAGGAAAGGAATACTCAGCAGGTTGGCCAAGGCTACTACTATTATAATTTGAGTCTTGAGCAATGTATATTCTTAACCCAAACAACTATGTACATATTTGTGCACTACAATGTATATCCTTATAGTATGTATTTTGAAACAAATGGTTGTACACTCACTTAATGTTCTATATATGTAGTATACTCAAGTCATTTCTCCATTTTCCTGTACTTTATTTCACTTATTTATCATTCTATTATTTATTTATGTATTTTGGCTTTTTAGCCAATAATGTCTCTGTAGTACATTGTTAACCCCTGGCCACTGTGCCGTGACGGGCTGTTGCCACTACATTTATGTAAATTATCATTTTAATCGTTGCAATAAAGATTCTTCTTCTTCTTAACACGACCTTGGTTTGAAAGAAGCTCATAAAAATTCCTTCAGTCCAAGTGGATTGGAAAGTAGGTGTTTCCAAAGTATGGAAGTAAATCGATTATAACTACTGTGCAAACAGAGAGAAGTATTTCTTTTACAAGTCAAGTATTTATTATGTATAATTTTTTTATTAATTGTTTTCCGATCCTTGAGATTTAATTAATATGCTTGCCTTATAGTACTTTTTAACCCAACTGTTACGTTATTTCTTTAGTTACACACCAGGTGGTCAGATATACACTTAGCACGTGATGGCTGCCTCTGAACGTAATGGAGAGCTAAAATCGACCAGGTGTATTCGAAGAACAATTGCAGTTTGTTATGTTATTTTAATAGTTTTTATATTAATTTGATTATTCATATCTTAATTGTAATCCATCAGTGACACAGAAAAGTGGATTGATACTTCTGTGAAACATTATGTTATTGAAATATCTTGCGGCTTTTTGTAGAAAAAGAGGCGAGTTTGTAAATAAGATCAGGTGATCATTTCATTGATTTATGTAAGTTAAATTAATTCTTTTTTTAAAAGAAAGATATATTATTTGTTACATATTGATACTCACGCGTTGAAACCGAGGTCAGTAATTTTACTACAGTTCACAGACAGATTGCTCACAGTATTGTAGTTTCTAATTATCACAAGTAATTTATAATTCTGTGAGATGTGCACTCCGAAAGATCAAATCTTGCAGCTCTTTCGAGATGTATGATGCATCATTGCTTGTCAAAAGCGTTTTATCCATTAAGCTTATTCTTATGAACATACAACATAGGCAAGTTCGCTAAAGAAAAAAAAAATCAGTTTCTGTGTGGAAATAATAAATATTCTGCGTTATTTCTAACAGTTGTATTTTATTATTATTTTTTCTCTGATTTTGCTCTTCAGTTTAAACAGGGCTAAATATTTATTGTGAATCATTTTGAAGAAATGTTGGATAGTATATACAGAGGAGAATAAGAAAGAGTACACAATGCCCTTGGTTAATTATCCACAATCGCCATAATGATTAGTGCATTTTCCAAAATTCCTTTTCGTTGAAGTAACACAGAAGCAATAATTTTATTCATTATTATATTAATAAAAATTTATAAAACGTTTGTTGACAGTTGGGACAGGTTTTAATGCTTATAATTTTCATTTGTGTTTAATGAAAACAAGATTAGGGTTTTACGCGACTTTGGGAGGAATTCAAGCACAAACCATTCATTAGCCACGGCCAGGGGGTACCATAAGCTGGAGTTTTACCAAAAGTACAAGGAAAATGCATTGAGAAGGAAGTAAGAACACACACACAAATAAACAGAAGTAGTTAGAGACTAATTGTGTTTTATATATATAATATAATATATATATACACATGTATATATATATTATATTCATCCCACATAAAGATACGTGCATTTATAAATGGACATCCAGAGGGTATGCATTAGTAATTGAGTATATGATAGGACAACACTGAGAACAGGTAGCCCTCACTTTACTCCAGGGTTAGGTTCCTGGGGTACAAGTGCTATTGTTGTTGTTGTTATTTGGATTTTAGGAGCATTAGCAACTAAGGCCATATTGCTCCGGGATATGCGGTGGTCATTCCCTGACCTTCCCGCATCCCTCGTATTTGGTGGTGACGGGCTCGAACCCCGGTCTAATCAAGAAGCGTGTGCTGCGCACTACTGCTCCTTCCCACCTGGCTACGGAGGCGCCGGTACAAGTGCAAATGGAACCTTTTATATAATGGAATCAATGGGAAAGCACAGGGTTGGGTTCCTTTCACCAAAAAATTTTACGTACTCTTTTCGATACTTGGCGCCTCCGTAGCCAGGTGGGCAGGAGCAGCAGTGCGTACGTAGCACACACTTCTTGATTAGCCCAGGGTTCGAGCCCGTGACCACCAAATATGGAGGATGCGGAAAGGTCAGGGAATGACCACCGCATATCCCCAGAGCAATATGGCCTTAGTTGCTAATGCTACTAAAAACCAAATAACAACAATTTCAATACTGGAGTATTTAAAGCTCAAAAATAAACTTTTTAAATTAAAAATAGTGTTTTATTTTTAACCTACATAAATATAATAAATAAAAATTAAATTAATACATAAAACATTTTGACAGTGGTGTAATCGTGAAGTTTTAGTTGGCTTTTGAAGGTCCTGGTTGAGGATCTTCTGTTGACGGCCCTGGTTGAGAAGGTTGCTTTTTTTGAAGAAAGAAGCAAGTGTTGATTTCCTGGATTTCTTTAAGAATTTTGAAATAAGAGCTCAGGGTTGATATGACACTCCTTTTAACTGTGGCACTTCTCTCCCAGTCATGTAGGGAGTGACCCTACACTTCCAAGAATCTGTTGTAGATCACTGGTCTTCATAATTTTTAGAGGAGGATCTTCTTTCTCTTCCTCCTCCTGTTGTTCTGCAGCTAACTCTTCAAGGTCTTCATTTGAAAGAGTCTCAGCATGACTTTTTCAAGAACTCAGTTACATCTTCATCTGTAACTTCTTCTAACTCTGCCTCTTATTGCCAGCCTGCTGATATCTTCTACTACATTCTGTTGTGTCTCGAATCCTCTGAAGTCATACATGAAACCTGGGAATAGTTTGACAATTGACAGTGACTTCTTGTCAGGTTTTGTTAATATGATTGATGCCCTTTAAGACATCAAACGACCACCAATATTCTCTGATGGTAATGTTGGACATGTCTAAAGCTTTTGCCATTTCTGTAAATGTTTGCCATAGGTAATTAGCTTTAAAGGTGGTTATTACCCCCTGGTCCATGGGTTGCAAAACTGATGTTGTATTAGGGGACATGTAGACAACATTAACTTTAAGAGGCGATCTGACTTCACCCAGGTTTGTAGGGTGTCCAGGGGCAGTGTCCAAAAGAAGAATAGCCTTGGTTGGTAAATTTTTGTCATTGCAGAATTTGAGAACAGTGCAAAAATAGTCGGTGTACCAATCCAAGACGTCACGTCACCTAAGCCTTCTTGTTTGACTTCCAGTACACAGGCAACATGGCTTTGTTTAAGCCTTTCATAACACGTGGTGTTTCAGAGTAGTACACCAACATTGGCTTCAATTTTAAATTGCCTGACACATTTGCTCCCAACAAAAGTGTCAGCCTGTCTTCTGATGCTTTAAACCAGTGGTTTTCAACCGGGGTGTCATGGCACACTAGGGTGCTACAACAACATTCCAGGGGTGGTGTGTAATTTGGGTTTAAGTTACTTACTTTTTTTTTTTTTTTTTTGAAATTTATTTATTTATTTCATTATAAAAAGGTGTACGGTATTTGTTGTACCGTATCTTTTTAATTTTGTAGTGATCTATAATTGATGTTTATTTAGTACCTCTATATAAAGAATAAAATTATTATATAAGTATATATAATTTGTATTATGAATTGTACTGTAATTTTGTTTATAATTATATTATTATAATAACTATCATATAACCTGTTTTTTTTAATATTATATATATATACACAGAGAGAATCAGATTATTAAAAGGTCGAAAACCACTATGTTATGGGTATTTCTTTTGTCCCAGGGGCACCGTGAAAAAATTATTGGGACACTAAGGGTGCCATGAAATGAGAAAGTTTAGAAACCTCTGCTTTAAACCTAGAAGCCATCTTTTCTTCATGGGCAATGAAGGTTCTTGAGGGCAACTTTTTCCAATAAAGGCACATTTCATCAACATTGAAGATGAGATCTGAAGGATATTCACCCTCCTCTACTATGACCTGAAACCCTGCAGGGAATGTGACAGCAACCTCAGCATCTACACTTGCTGCCTTGGAGGTAATTTTAACTCTTCTGCATTTGGTTCTTGCTTTAAGTCTCATGAACGAGCTAGCTAAAAATATTTCATTGCACTGACCTCCTTCTTTAAGTCTTCAAAAATTGACTTAGCCTTTTCAGTTATTACATCTTGGGTCAAGGGAATGTTTTTTTGGTTCAAATCATCATTCATCATCATCAAATCTCCATTTTTTCTAAAAGCTTACTTCTACTGTAACTAACTTGTGTAGCACTTTGCATTGATTGTTTTATTTTATCAGCATTCTTCGTATGTTTGTTGATTTTAAACTTTCAATTTATAAAAAAAATTACAAAAATAAATATTCATGGCCTTGTGGTTAGTGACCAGTGCTATTGCAAATCACCTCAAATCGGACCAGCACAAAATGAGGGCTACCTTTACATTATAGTAATTATAGTATTTGTACATTAAAATGGTAATGTATGAATACTGTAATTTTGTGCATTTTGAAATAAAATTGAATCATTATTTATTGATCTCCATATTGATTAATTACCTTACTCCTGAAAAAACTTGATTATAAAAGGCTGTTTTAAAACAGCACATTAAAGGACTGTTTTAAAAGAACTGATGAAACTCCCACAAAAAAAGATCTTGATTGTTTATGCGGAAAATGAGAAATATTAATAAAAATATCAAGAGTTTTAAAAAAGCCAAACTCTACTTATTGATTACCATGGTGTCATGGTGTACACTTATTACGTGATAAGCATGCAGCAACCTGAGAGAAGTCCCATTAAAAAAAAGGAGGAGGGGACTATAACAACGCCAAAAAACATATCTCTACTATAAAATGAAACTAAATTAACACTATTGAGTCTGCTCTCTCAAGTAAACACTCATAAATAAAATGGAAGACCCTCACAGATGTCAATCACCTATGATAACCAAACTTTTCCAAACAGTTACTACCAAAGAAAACCAATTCCATTTAAAATTAAAGTATCCTGACTTATATAAAGAAATACTCCAGATTCTGACAAATTTAAACTAATCTAACCATCTCCATCTTTTATAATTAAAATACCATCCTTGATGATATCACTATGGTTATGATTGCTGTCCTTCAACACCATATGGAAAAGGCCTGGGTTTGAATCCTGTGAAAATGGGAGAATTTTTTTATAGGCTTTTTTCACATTGGTAAAATTAGCCTGTCTTTTTTAGTAAGTGTTACACGGTTTACCAGTGGAAACAAACTCGGATTTTTAATCCAGTAAAACAGGCAAAATGACCATAGAATACATGTAATTTTCAGAAAGAATATGCTGATTCCTCATAGCCTTGTTTTTTTGGTGCAAAAACAAAACCAATCAATCACCTACCAACTGATAGAAGTACCGAAACTAAACAATACTAAAAAAAAAAAATAATAATAATAATAAAAATAATTAATATATTTTTTTCAAATTTGAGGTAAGTTAATGTTTAATGAAGTAGTTTAAGAAAATAGTACTTTTACAGATTTAAACTAAGCTATGGTAACCTCATCTCCTTTCTATTAGTTATTAAACTTTCTATTAATTATTAAACCCAGTTATTGTTCTTCCGGTCGCACTGCATTTCTTTCTCGTATATGGAAACTTTAATTTCAACAGTCTTCTCTTTACACACTTCGCAATTAACATCATATTCCAACAAAGGAAACTAATCAAAAATATAAACAACCACAAAACAAACTACACAACAACCCAGAATATCTTTTTCATTAAAGTCCCATGTGACCTAACTATATAAATTAACAATACACATAAAGAGCGAGCATCTATAAAATGGAAATTAGAACTGTGGTAAATTAAAAAACAAAAAAGTCATAGCAGTTATAGAACGTAACTTTAATATGACATTATTAAAATTCAGTAGAAGAATATTTGTGCTGGCTTTTTTTTTTTATTTTATTTTGAAACCCACCACAAAGTGAGAGATGTGAAACACTGTGATAGCTATTCAGAAATAAATTTGTTAAATTTTGAGCATAAAATTTACCCAGTTCATTTTGAAAATGAAATTACAAAATTTGAGGAACCTAGAAATAGGAGGGGATCAAGATGGGTTCTGTAAAGATATCCATCTGTAGATGGATTTATATTGAAAATCTTAATTATGAAATGGATTAAATTTAATTTTGAAAATAAATGTCTTCACAGAGTAAATAGGGACAAACTCTTAAAGGTTGTTCAAAAAGATAATATACTTCAACAGTTGATGTGGTCACATTTATGCTTAGCAACATAACATTTATGTCGCTAAGCAAATAATAGCATTAAGGTTAGGGTTTAGATGATAGAAATATCACTGCACAAATGTTATAATAGAAATACCATAGCTTTCTGCACAGCTATTTCATAACAGGTGACTGTAGTTAATTCAAAGAGGAGGTAAATTCAAAGCTCTCAGGTAAAGGCACTGAATTATCACGCCAAATAAAACTGGTACTTTTTAATGCATAATCCAAACTTAGAGCTAAAATTATTTGTATTAGTCATCTAGTGCAAGGAAAAGCTACAGACTTTTGCTGCAGTAGCTAAAAATATAAAATAATATAATAAAAAAAAAAAACTAAAAATATATATAATATAAAAATAAATAATTAAAAATAAATATATGAAAAAAAGAAAACCTATGTGTTTCCCTCCTCATGTAGGTAACTATCTATCTCTGACCCTTGAATTTCACCAAACTGTCAGCCTCAACTATCCACGAGGCAACATTCCAGCAATTAACTCACGGCCTGGGGAAAAAAAAAAACCTTTCTATAATCCAGCCTAAATCTAAATTTCCTTCCCTTAATTTGAATGTATGGTCCTGTTTTGGAATCTTTAAAAGAGTAAAAATTTCCCCTTTGTTCATTTTACTATCCCTTCTCAAGGCCTTGCTAATTAGAGGAGACCCCAGTCAGGTCCCCCACTAATGTTCCTGGTTGTCAAGCTCTGTAGTTTGACAACCTCTGTAGGTTGTCAAGCTCTGTAGCTAAAAATATAAAATAATATAATAAAAAAAAAAACTAAAAATATATATAATATAAAAATAAATAATTAAAAATAAATATATGAAAAAAAGAAAACCTATGTGTTTCCCTCCTCATGTAGGTAACTATCTATCTCTGACCCTTGAATTTCACCAAACTGTCAGCCTCAACTATCCACGAGGCAACATTCCAGCAATTAACTCACGGCCTGGGGAAAAAAAAAAAACCTTTCTATAATCCAGCCTAAATCTAAATTTCCTTCCCTTAATTTGAATGTATGGTCCTGTTTTGGAATCTTTAAAAGAGTAAAAATTTCCCCTTTGTTCATTTTACTATCCCTTCTCAAGGCCTTGCTAATTAGAGGAGACCCCAGTCAGGTCCCCCACTAATGTTCCTGGTTGTCAAGCTCTGTAGTTCACATATTTGAAGTCTTTCCTCATACAGGTGCCCTTTTACAGATCTCACCAAGCAGGTTGCCCATCTTTGGACATTTCAAGCTTAGTGTCTTTTTCTAGGTGCAGTCGCCATACTTGGACAGCATATTTACCACACTTATCTCATAAATTATCATCAGTAGAACCTTGCCACTTTATCTGCAATGCTCGGAGAATGTCATGTCCAACTGTATCATGACTCTAAAGTCCCTTTTTCCCCTCTACTGCTTTTAATTCAACCACATTAAGTGTATAAGTTATTTTGGGGGTTGCTATTCCCCAAGTGTAAGACCTCGCATTTTGCTGTATTAAAACATAGCTACCACCTTTGAGTTGACATCCTCTAAGCCTATCAAAGTCATCTTGAAGGATCACTGTTTGGCAGTGATCATTAACCACTCTCCTAATCTTCACATCATTTGCAAATTTTTACATCACACCTCTCCACTCCTAATGTTAGACCTATCTGAAGGGTAACTACTACCTCTGTCTCCTTTCCTGTGATTCAGCTAAGGGATCTTACCCATGATCATGTCTTACCCAACGAGTCAAATGTTTTACTAAAATCCTAATTAACAATGCAAAAAGTATTTCCTACATCAAGGTCATAAGTGACAATCAAAATAGATAAGCAGGTTAATTAAATATGATTTTCCCTTTAAACTGTGCTGTGTTTTAGAGTGCTATCTGTACTACTGGTCAGACTGACAAATCTGCAGTTACCTAACTGCACTCTGAGAACCACGTTTGTATATTGGCAATACATTAGTGCTTCTATCCAGAGGAATCTTCCCAAGTCCAATGATGCTCTCATAATTAATTTTAATGGTTCAGTGCTCTCTTGCTTTCTCCTTCATAATTACTGGATATATGCCATCAAATCTTGGAGCCTTACTTGTCTTTAAGGTTCAGAAATTTTTCTAATAAACAATCATTCATAATTTCAGTATTGCTAATTTCCCACTCTGCTTCGTATGACTCACTCAGCCTCTCCTCACTGTGAGGGGGTTTTTCATCTTTAAAGATTGATGCAAAGTAAATGTTCAATTCATTAACAGTATCAGGTGGGTTATCCAATCGTTCTTCAATTTTTCTTTATCTTAGTATTCACATACACAAAAATTCCTTGTCTCCATCCTATAACTGTCCTATTCCTTGCTCTGTAACTGTCCTGTGCCATTTTCTTTTGCTCTGTAACTGTCCTGTGCCATTTTCTTTTGCTCTGTAACTGTCCTGTGCCATTTTCTTCTGCTCTGTAACTGTCCTGTGCCATTTTCTTCTGCTCTGTAACTGTCCTGTGCCATTTTCTTTTGCTCTGTTAGACTGGCCAGTTCTGTATTCATCCATTTTCAGTAACCTCAGTGTGCTATACTTCCTTGATAGTATATATGCACCATAACATCTGTAACTATTGCTTTAAAGATATTCCATAATCGTAATGTATTAATCCCCTTTCTAATATTTGCTCAGTTCATAGAGGCCATGTACCATCTTAAGCTTTCATAGACTCCTTTCCTGCAATTAAAGCATGTGCCTTTGCCTTTTCAAGTGCAGCCCCTCTCCTCATTATCCAACTTACAACTCCTTCATCGCTCCTTGCTAATGGTTCCTGTATGTTGAGCGCTATGATGTCATCAAGTTCATGGGTAAGGATCAAGTTTAGAATATTTTTACCTGTAGTATTTTGTCTAAATGCAAATAATAATCATCTGGTTTATTTAAAAATTTTGTCACCGATGATGAGTCTCAACCACTTTGAATCAATAGCAGCTCTCATTATCCTCTTTACAATCTTCTGGTTGTTAGCATCCCCCACCACCCACTCTCATTTTGTCTTTGCATCCAACTACTTCACACTATACAGGTTCTAGAACTTATGCACGCTGGCATGCACATGCATAAGTTCTGAATGTGGGAAAGCTTTAGTCACACTCAAGCTGCATTTGATAAGAAGCATGACAGCTACCCCATCTGTTTTATCTGCCCTTTTGAAATACATTATACATACCATAGTGACATGCATCATCACCTGTTTCTGTCTAACACCACATTTCCATTAACCCTAATATGTTGACGTTAGTTATCTTAAACAGAAGTTTGAATTCATTCTGTAGACATGGTTAAGACTAAGTGTTCTTATATAGTTTACTAGCTTAACACACTTTGAAGTTATTTAAGCTTGTCTCCCTAGCATTAGTTTCCCATTCATTTGAAAAATTTTTGCCCTTGGCAACATTAGCTTTTACAGCAAGAAACAAGTACTATTGAGGTGTGTGCAAGCATTACTTTGACCCATCGTCAGATAAATGCACATCTCTATTACCTCTCACCCCTCCCCAAGAAACCAATCCCCTTGTTGAAATGTGTTCCGTCTATTCCGCTTTGCAGCTCCTCAAGTCTTCAGTTAATGCACAAGGATTTCAACATATAGTCTCTCCTATAATGCCTATCACAAATGTTCTGACCAAACTCACAACAGTGTTTCAGTATGGTCTATATTTGTCCAACAAATTACCAGTTCATGTGCATTTAGCATCATTAGGCCCTGCATGAAAGACTAGAAACTAGAGAATAATAATGTTCTCTTTACTCCCTCCCCCTTACAATCTGATAATTTGTTATCAGATTGTAAGGATCATTATCAATTATTTCTCCTGGCACACACCCTTGTAGGCCCCTCCGTAGCCAGGTGGGCAGGAGCAGCAGTGCGTAGCACATGCTTTTTGATTAAACCAGGGTTCGAGCCCGTGCCCACCAAATACAGAGGATGCGGAAAGGTCAGAGAATGACCACCACATATCCCCGGAGCAATATGGCCTTAGTTGCTAATGCTCCTAAAAACCAAATAACAAACAAACAAACACACCCTTGTTCTGGTTCATTTATCTATCTTACAAAAAATGTTACCTGTTTCTCTGAAAATGGAATCTCCCATTAAAACTAAATCGTGTTGAACCACAGCAGTATGCATTTGACTATTTTGTTCTGTGGTCCAAATTAGGTGTGTATCACTTGGTAGGTACTTGGGTCTCCGAAGAGTTCCCAGTCATATATATTTTTCTAGAGCAAGCACCAGTTTCTGTATTGATTCAGATTCATCTAATAATGCAGCATTTTAATTTGAGATCGATGCATTCCTTACATCAGGACAAAGAAAATAATCGTCAGTTCAGTTATGATTATCAACTAGATCGATCTTTGAATACATTCCATAGGCTATACAATCAATGAACTCATGACTCTTATGGGAATCACCTATAGACATCTTTCTGAATC
This sequence comes from Mastigoproctus giganteus, assembly GCF_048544385.1. Taxonomy (NCBI): domain Eukaryota; kingdom Metazoa; phylum Arthropoda; class Arachnida; order Uropygi; family Thelyphonidae; genus Mastigoproctus; species Mastigoproctus giganteus. Next base: position 195,324,377 of record NC_143582.1, on the reverse strand, counting down.
ATGGTATCCTTGATCAAAGTATTCAACTTCGTATGGATCTTCTAAGAACCATTTAAAATAAGAATTAAGTAACAAAATATTACAGAATTAACTTTTCAGAATTAAAATCAACAGAATATTACAGTAATTGAGCAGTTACCATTCTGTTCAGTGGTAGCTGCTTAATCAGTTACCATAGAACAGAATGAAGTCGCCATTGAACTGAATAAGTTCAAAGCTTTATCTACTACTGAACTTAAAAGAATGTAACATAGTGGAATTAGTTTAAGAAAAGGCAAGAATTAAATTTACAAAATATCACAGAAAATTACTTCACAAAATTATAGAAAACAAGATATTTAAAGAATTAAGAAAAAAACAAATTTTCTACTAATCTCTTAATCCAGTCTGCCTTCAGTCTCCTTGAATATAATCCTACAGAGCTAACTGCCCCATGTCTGCTCTCTCTGACTGCCAATCTCTAAATTACTTATCCTATTCATTACAAGTAAATACTAACATGCAAGACTAGAAACTGGAGCCAGTTTTGTTTTGTCATGGTCTAGTCATCCTTCAGCCTAGGCAAGATTTTGAATAGCTAATTTGCTACTTTGTAATTATGCTTTTAGTATTAGAAGTAGTGGCAAATGATGAAAGAATGCAAACTTATACAGCATCAGCCAAAAAAAAATCCCATTTCACCTATCAATCATCTCAAATTGTTTGTCTAGTTTTTCCTTGAATTTATTTAAACTATACACTTCCACAACAGTGGATGTAAGCTTGTTCCAGCAATCAACCACCCATTGACTGAAGCAAACTTCCACACATCTATTCTGCAACCATCCTTCCTCAATTTGAATCTATGCCTCCCCATGTGCATAGTCTGAGCAAGAGGGTCATAAATAGGTCTGGAGGCCCTTTTCTTAAAATGAGGCCTGCAGACCTGTATGCAGTACTCAAGATGTGGCCAGACCATTATCTTATACAATGGGATAATCACCTCCTTATCCCTGCTAAGAAAATTCCTGTATACAAAACCCCATACACTATCCTGGCAGCCTGAATGGTCACAATTAGACCAAAAAGCACTAAAACACCTTACAGAATCCATGCCATGCTGCACACTTGATGTTATTCAAAACAAAGCAATCTCAGTTAGATACTGAATAAAGGTTCATATTTTCTTGGCCAGTGTGTATTCAGAATCTTCAAGTAAAGTAACCTTTAGATAGGAATGATCATGGCATATTGATGTGGGATTTATTCAAAGAAATAACTACTGTCATGAGTAAAGGAAAGAGTTTGTTTTTGCAGAGATTATTATAATGGACTCAGACATTTTTTGAACTGTTTACAATGGGACCACTGATGTTTAAAAATGTAAATGCTAAATAGTCAGTACAGTAACCCCTCAATTTAATATTTCATGGACTTTAGATTTAGGGAATGAAAAAAGTGACTTGCACCAGAGTGTATTCATATGTGACTGCACAATTACCCCCCACCCCATGTTCTTTTTATTTTCCACTACCCTAAGTGCAGTACCACACAGTTAGCATTGCTCTGGGATTACTGCTACCCATATGCAGTACCTTGCATTTGTCAAGGTTAAACTTCAATTGCCATATATCAGCCCATTTGTCTAATTTTTTTAGATCTTGTTGCAGTAGCATATCTTCATTACTGTCATTTACCACCCTTCCAACCTTTATATCATCTGCAAACTTCGATATTAAGCCTTATTACCTTCATCTATATCATTAATAAATACAGAAAACAATGGGCCCAGCACTAAAACCTGTGGGACTCCACTAATAACATTAGTCCAAGGAGAGCAGTGTTCATTGATAACCACTCTATCTTCTTCTGCTTAACTATCCCTTTATCCATAGCAGTAACTTGCCCCCATACTGCTCCAATTTGTACTCCTGTATTTTATGTGCAACAATATCAAAAGTTTTCCTGAAATCCAAGTAAAAAAGTAAAGTGCAGCCATTATCAACCCACTGCAGGGTGGAAGCCTCCTCAACAATTCATGCTGAGGGAAATGGACCATAATCTGCCACGCTGGTCCAGTGCGGGTTGGCAGATCGACCGTATTCAGCAGTCAGGGGCTTGAACCCCGGTCTACTCAAAGAGCGTGTACTACTGCACTCCCGCTCCTGCCCACTCGGCTACGGAGGCCTAAGTATGTGATATCAAAATTATTTTTTTAATCCAGTTCCTTTGTTACTGCATAATAGTATCTAACCAGTCTTATTGGTTAGACAGGATGCAACTGAAGTATAACTGCACTCCTTAGATGGTTCTGCACTATTTCTTTAACCAGTGATTCTATTATTTTTCCTGGGACAAAAGTTAAGCTAAAGAGGTCTGTAATTACTCATCTCACCCTTTGATCCTTTGTGAATTGGTGATAAATTTGCACATCTCCAGTCCGCAGGAACCCCTGAATCCAAAGATGTTCTAGTAATTATGGCTAATGGTTTGATTTCCCCCTTTGCTGCCTCCCTTAATATAATAGGATATATCCTATCTGCCTCAGGTATTATTTTTATGTTTAAGTTTCTCTTCCACTTTCCTCTCAGTTATGAAAAAATTATTTAGCACCCTGTTAGAGTTTGATAAACTTCTGGCATCCATTTCCATAAAGAATTCTTCATGTGTGAGTGCAGATGCAAAGTAAATACGTGTATTCAGTTTGTTAGCAATCTGAGCAGTATCATCAACATTGATATTAAGTGGACTGATGTGATACATTGCCTTCCTTCTAGTGTTTAAATAACTAAATAAGTTGATGTCATTCTTTGCCAAAGATTGCTCATCTGCCTTGGTTTGCCTAACCTTGTGACTTGATTGCAGACCAGTTTATATCTATATGCTTCTAATTTGAAGTATAAACCAGAGCTGTGATGCTCAATCCATTCTACGTTGATCTCAATATATGTAAAGAATAAGAAAAGTTTACCTCAATATGATACATAGAACACTTCCATATGATACTCTCCAGAAATTAGCGAATGTAACATTACAGTAAAAATTAAATTAAAAAATCAAAAATATTACAACAAATTTTTTACTGTAATGTAATATTTTTGACTTTTTAATTAAATTTTTACTGTGATGTATTCGTTCTAATTTCTGGAGAGTATCATACAGAAGTGTCTATGTATCATATTGAGGTAAACTTCTCTTATTCTTTTACAAATCGATAGACTTCTGTATCACCTGATAATTTATATGCATTCCATACATTTTTCTTCTCTGACACATGTCTCATTAATTCATCTGACATCCATTTAGGTCTAAGCCTTGAACAATATTTCTTGGTTGGAATGAAAAGCCTAGTAGTTTCTATGAAAATTTCCCTGAATGCTTCCCATTTAGGATTTGTTGTGGTAACATCATTAGTTGGTCTCACTGTATAGAATTTAAAAATTGTCTGAGACCACTGTATCTCCTTTGCTAAAGCAGAAACCTTTCCCTTTACCCTTGACGATAGTTACATCTTTAAGTAAATCCCACATTGTTATACTGTGATTACTGCTGATAATCAGATCAAGAGTATTGTTCATTCTTTATTGCTTCTCTAACATGCTGCTATAGAAAAGTCATCGAATAAATCCAAAAAGTCTTGTTAGTGTGTGAGTCACTAATTTACAAGTTCCAGTCAATACCTGGAAGGTTAAAATTCTGTTAAGTCATTCTGATTTACTGGTCCATTCTATTTCTCTGTATAGTTGTTCATGATACTCATCATAGTCATTAGGCCTATAACACACTCTTAATCACAGTTTTATTTTCCCAGTTCTTATGCACACCAAACTGACTCAACATTGCACTGGTCACCCATGTAAACTGGATGCACTGCCTTAGATTCAGTTTCTAAACTGAGTGCATAACCTCTTCCCCCCACTCCTGTCCTGTCTCTCCTTTCTGTACACATTGTACTCTCCATATTCAAAGGCGCCTCCGTAGCCAGGTGGGAAGGAGCAGCAGTGCGTAGCACATGCTTCTTGATTAGACCAGGGTTCAAGCCCGTCACCACCAAATACAGAGGATGCGGAAAGGTCAGGGAATGACCACTGCATATCCCGGAGCATGGCCTTAGTTGCAAAAAAAAACCCATATTCAAATTCTGCATCCTTTATATCTGAGTGACACCATGGCTCTGATATCCTCATAATGTCTGCATTTGATGACTTGACCAGCACTTCAAATTCATCAAAATTGTTTACTATGCACCTAGCATTGGTGTACATGAAAGTATACACGCACTTGTTCTTACTTTTAGTTACCCTAACACAGCCCATGCATTTCCTTGTTCCATGATAACCTACAGCAGGCCTTAAAATCGCTGGCTCCTTACTTTCCAGACTCTGCTGCTTGTTCCAATAGAAGCATTGCAAGGATCACTTTCACCTCTGCCTGCAGCTATTGTTAATCTGTTTAGTCCTTGTTTTCCCAAAGTAGCAGTTTTCCTACCCACCTAACACTGCCTCGATAGCATCAGCAAATATTCTTGCATTCTTTCTATTTAAGTGTATCTCATCCCTGTAGAAGTAGTCTCTTGTTTTTAAGCACAGACCATACTGAGAAAAATTCTACCCCGTGAGCCTTGCACAATCTCTCTAGGGCCAAATTGATTGACAAAGCTGTCATCATGTACTCTCTTGTATCGAGTCTGGGCAGAATTGCAGACACTTTCAAATGTAACCCCAACTCGCAACGTTTTCTCATCATTGCCTGGTACTTGTTAAATAAGTCCTCAGAGTGTTTGGAAGTGTTGCTGTGTACATCTGTGAGTTATTTGCTATATGTAACTATGAGAGCCATTTTCAGAGTAGCATTGCTTCATTCAGATGACCTATGAATACATCTACATTATATAACATGAGTTATGAATACATATCAATAATAAATAGAATAAATATAAATCAGTAATAAATATAAAATAACAAGTTGTTTACTTTTATCTTTTGATTGTTACTGTGGCAGTGTAATGGCTCAACGGCTGTTATTTTCGCAGAATGTTAGATAATCTCATTTTCTGATTATTCAAAATATTTTATTGAATATGGTTACTTCTGTATCAGTTAAAGCTTACCAGATCTACTGAAACAATGGTTATGAATTTCAGTTGTTAATCATAGCTGGGTATACGATTGTATTAATCAGTTTACAAAACATGCATTTAAAATCTTGGCCACGTTAAAAAGGATGTTTTCTAATTTAGGCAAATTTTCAATATGATGCTTCATGATGTTAATTCAAATGATGCTGGAATATGCATTCCAGATTTGGAAAACATTTTATAAAAAAAAATTTGGAGTTAATCCAAAAATCATTTGCAAAATATGTAGACTTAAGGGCTAAACTACAATTCATTTTCTTATCAGAAATGGTTAACTTATTTCATCTCTTGCGTTGTAACAACTCGTGCAGGAGATACACATAAACCTGACTTAGTAATATTAACTTTAAATCTCCAGTTAGACCTGCCTGTGTCCACAGGTTTTTTAAACTACTTATTTTAGGACTAATCATTTGCTTATGGTATTTCTGTTTTGCTGACATAATTATGACAGAAACATAGTGTCACTTTGATATTGGTAATGCAGAATTCAATAGACATGATGGATAGAGTAGAAGTGAAGCCTTTAGTTAAGATGTACATACTCAAAAGCATTACAACCAGTAACAGATTGCCAGTGTTATATTGAATCACTCTGGTAAGTGAGAGCTGGAGTCTGTAATAGGCCAAATGATTGTGATCTGTATAATGACCGACTATAGAGATAAATTGAGTGGGCCAGCAAATTCGATTGACTTATCATAGGAAATTAACTCTCCAGGCATCAATTGGAACTTTTGAATTGTCAGCTGATGCAGTAACAAAACATTTTTAAATTTGTTGAATAACTGCTTTCTACACCAACCTGTTAGGGAAGCAACAAGAGAAAGCAGTATTTTTGAACTGGTTATCTACATTGAATTAACATACACACACTGGCTGAAAAATGAATCTTTGTATTTAAGATAAGAAGAATCTTATCTTAAATAAAAAATCTTATCTTAAAATCACAAACAGAAGGAATGCAAATAGATGCAAAGAAAACTGTGACTTGGGATGACGATATGTTTCCTCGTTGAGTATAAAAAATTCACAGACTGTTCAACTGCAGTAATCTGAAGCTAGAATGGGGAAAATGTGTGATCCATCAAACTTTGAAAAGGGTCTTATTGTGGATGCATGTTTAGCAGAAGCACAATTCAAGAAACAAAAGCCATAACTGGTTTCTCAAAAGCATCCATCTCAGAGTTTTTTTAATGACTGGAAAACAAACGGTTCTTCCACTTCTCAAAAGCATAAATGCGGCAGGAAAAACTACTTCAGGAGCAAAGCCATTGTACTCTGAGGACTGTACTGAAAAATAGGACATGGTGTACAGCAAATAATGTCTGAATTCAACCAAGCCCAGAACTGCCCTATTTCAACCCATACCATATATAGGGAATTGTAGAAATTGGGTATTTGCAGTCACCTGCCTATTCAGAAGCCACTTGTTTCAGAGAAAAAGGAAAATCCACTTGTAATGATGCTGAGAACATTGTGATTGAACAGTGAAAGAAAGTCATATGGTCAAACAAATCATGATACACTTTGTTTTGCATTGATGATAGGCAGAGAGTGTGCAGAAAACCTCATGAAGCGATCGACCCTGCTTGCCTTGTTAAGACAACTCAAGTATCTGGAAGTGGCATCATGGTATGGGGAATGTTTTGTTGGCATGGATTGGGTTCGTTGATATCCATGAAAGGTTGAATGTCATTCAGGGAGTACCTGAATTTTGTATCAGATATACTGTACCCTGCAATGTTAATCTTGTATCCTGAAAGTGATGGCCACTTTATGGATAACATTGCAACAGTGCATCATGCTAGAATTGTTCAAGAATGGTTTGGAGAAGATGTGGATTTCCACCATCTTCCTGGCTCCCACATTCATCTGATCTCAGTGCTATTGAGAAATATGTGGGATATACTGTAGAGAGCTATTTGGCAACAAAGTCCTCCTCCTTCAACTTTGTTACAGCTGTGCGATATTTTGCTGGAACAATGGTCACACCTAGACCAAAACTCACTAAAACACCTTATAGAATCCATGCTGTTATTCGAAACAAATATTTTAGTATTAAATCAGCTCACACCAACCACAAGAATAAGTATTTACTGTAACTAAAATATTTATTTACATATTAAAATAAAATAAATATTTACAAAAACTACTATTATATTAAATATACATATAAAAACATTAAAACTGTGATAAAATCCTTGAGATAAAATACACTAAAATAAACCGGATTAAAAGCGATAAGAATCTCTGGAGCTTTCGGAAGCTTGCGCTCCCTTCCTCAGCAGTAACAAAACTTCCTGCAGCACGTCCATATATATAACAGGTTCACGGTACCTATACACGTGGTGCAGTCGGCGCATGGTCTGAACTGGAAGCGGAAATAGCTCGGGAACGTGTTAAGCAAAACCGTTCATACGTACTTAGGATAATAGTTTCAAACAGAGGATGCATACGCATACCTCTGTCCCTATTCATAATATTGTGGTCGGATGAACAGATTCGTAGGCTCTCGAGCCATTTACGGTTCCAGAACCCATGCGCTCGATCCATGATAACCGCATCCTCTGGGGAAATTTGATGCTGCTTCTCCCAAAAATGTTTGGCCACAGCAGACTTATTGTAATCAGCGGTTTTTATAGCATTTGCATGCTCCCCCAGACGATCCTTGAACCGTCGTTTTGTCTCGCCCACATAACACTCCCCACAATCCGGGCATTTTATCCTGTATACTACTCCACTACTCAGGTCCTTTGCTATTGGGTCTTTTACCTGAGACAACACTGTGTGCAACCTCCGTCCGGGAAGCTGCACACAGCGTGTTTTATAGCCCCGCAAAATTCTAGCGAGATGCTCAGTAACGCCCGGATAGTAAGAGGATATTTGTTCGGGTGTGGAACTTTGTCTGGCCAGCACCACTATGGTGTACCAAGGTGTTATGTACAAACAGGTTCACGGTACAGCCATGGGATCTCCTATTAGCGCCATCGTGGCCAATCTGGCCATGGAGGAGTTAGAGGAAAGGGTTTTTAGTGGATGTCAGTTTCCCATAAAGAAATGGAAAAGGTATGTTGATGATACCTTTACCGTGGTCCAGAAGGGGAGAGAGGATGATGCACTCCATTGGCTTAATAGCTTCTCCCAATTTATACAATTTACCTCAGAGGTGGAAACAGGAGGTACCCTTCCTTTCTTGGATGTACTGGTCTCTAGGGTAGGCCCTAGGCTAAAAACTTCTGTGTTTAAAAAACCTATGTGCAGAGGCCAGTACACCCATTATAGTTCAGCACAAGCTGGGCAGCATAAGAATAGTGTAGTGAAAGCACTACTAGATAGAGCAGGGTCACACTGCACCACCTCTGAGGACAAAGAATGTGAAATTAGACGGGATCACAGCAGACCTTAGAAAATGCAGATACCCCCAGAGGATCATAGACAGATTTAGTAGAGGAATAGAGTCTAACCGTCAGGAACCGTTTGTTCCTGTCGCTACCGCATACATTCCTTACTATCCGGGCATTACTGAGCATCTCGCTAGAATTTTGCGGGGCTATAAAACACGCTGTGTGCAGCTTCCCGGGCGGAGGTTGCACACAGTGTTGTCTCAGGTAAAAGACCCAATAGCAAAGGACCTGAGTAGTGGAGTAGTATACAGGATAAAATGCCCGGATTGTGGGGAGTGTTATGTGGGCGAGACAAAACGACGGCTCAAGGATCGTCTGGGGGAGCATGCAAATGCTATAAAAACCGCTGATTACAATAAGTCTGCTGTGGCCGAACATTTTTGGGAGAAGCAGCATCAAATTTCCCCAGAGGATGCGGTTATCATGGATCGAGCGCATGGGTTCTGGAACCGTAAATGGCTCGAGAGCCTACGAATCTGTTCATCCGACCACAATATTATGAATAGGGACAGAGGTATGCGTATGCATCCTCTGTTTGAAACTATTATCCTAAGTACGGATGAACGGTTTTGCTTAACATGTTCCCGAGCTATTTCCGCTTCCAGTTCAGACCATGCGCCGACTGCACCACGTGTATAGGTACCGTGAACCTGTTATATATATGGACGTGCTGCAGGAAGTTTTGTTACTGCTGAGGAAGGGAGCGCAAGCTTCCGAAAGCTCCAGAGATTTTTATCGCTTTTAATCCGGTTTATTTTAGTGTATTTTATCTCAAGGATTTTATCACAGTTTTAATGTTTTTATATGTATATTTAATATAATAGTAGTTTTTGTAAATATTTATTTTATTTTAATATGTAAATAAATATTTTAGTTACAGTAAATACTTATTCTTGTGGTTGGTGTGAGCTGATTTAATACTAAAATATGAATTTTCCCAACCTCAGAGGCCTTTTTCAGGATATTCGAAACAAAGCCAGTTTTGTTTCGAATTTTTTTTTTTTTTTTTTTTTTGCCCAGTGTGTGTATTAAGAACCTTCAAGTAAAGTAACCTTTAGGTGGGAGTGATCATAGCATATTGATGTGGGATGTTATGGGTAAAGGAGAGGGTTTCTGTTTTTGCAGAGGTGGTTTTACTGGATTCAAACATTTTTTGTACTACAGTATTTACATTGGGACCAATTGATGTTGAAAAATGTAAATGCTAAATAATAAGTACAATAATCCCTCAATTTAATGGACTTTGGATTTAGAGGAAGAAAAAAGTGGCTCTCACCAAAGTGTATTCATGAAATAGAGGAAACCAAGTATTGCAAATCATGAGTGAGCATTCCGGTCTCTTTATGGATAAGGTTGCTATCATATCATTAAGCACTTGTCTGTGCCCTGTTTCTTTATTAGGACCTAGCTTGCAGTGTATTGTCATGGCCCTAAGAAAACTAGTGAAAACAGAAAGCAGCATGTCTGAGTGTTGCACAGAAATTAAAATTGTTGGAGAAGTTAGATGTTGGTGTCTCTCTCTCCTGCATTTGCGGGGAACATAAGACTGAAAAAAAAAACAGTATCTAACTGTAAAAAGCAATATCTTTTTATGATATCTAAGTGTATTAGATATTTTAAAAAGCAAGGTTAAGTTTAAATAACTATAGGTAGTTTGTTCTACTGTTCTTTATGCTCACATGAAAACAAACTTTGCCCTCACAAGTTGTACTGGTATTGCACTACTTTCAAATAAATGATATCTCCAGAAGGTTAACCTTGCATTTATTAATTAACTACAGACATTCTAAAAGCAAGTAAAACTTGAATTATGAATGAACACAATTCCAAGCTTCATAGCATTAATACAGTCTTTATGCTCACAGTAGAAAAGATTTGCCTTCACCACACATTGCATTAGTATTGCTCTACATTCAAATAATGGAACACAAACAATTGTACTGCATCAGACAGGCTCTTGTGTGTATAACTCTGGGAAAACCATACAAATAATTTCAAAAATATACCAGATAAAAATTTGTCTTCAGGTTAAAAGCATCAGAGCATGAAGTGGACTTATGCATTGTATCCAAGATTCAGATTCTTTCTTTCTTTCTTTCTCCTGCTGTCTTTTTCATCATCCTTTTTAACCTCCATGACCTGTCGGCAGGTCAATGGAGGTTAAAAAGGGATATTGAAATATTGTTGAACCTTCCCTTTATTCCAGCTCATTTGTGTCTTAAAATGATTCACTCAACGTGTAACTTACTTTTTATAGTACTACATAATTAAACCTAATGTTCTGTTTTGTACTCCAGCATGACTACTATATCAGAAAAGTTTACAACTAATCATTAACCATATTTACCAGTTATATGGGCTTGAACCATGGTCAACTCAAATGCATGTGCTCTGCACTCCTCCACTGACCCACTTGACTACATCAGGCCACAATTTATATTAATATATAAATAATGATATAATTATAATGATATATCATTATAATGATAATAATATATCATTACAGCTGTTTTGCCACATAATGATATATCATTACAGCTGTTTTGCAAAAGCAGTATATCAGAATTTATAAGCTTGAGAGAGCTCGAAATAAAAAGTGTTTGAACTGCCAGGCTCTGATTATACTAATTGCAGCGCCCTTCTATTTTTCAGAATGTATTTTTTTTTCATCCTGTTTTTTTAATTTAGAGAATATTCAGTTAGCTCCCAGATACATAAAAGAGATATAACATTACTTTATAGATTCCTACACTGTTAATAATATTTTATTAATTACAATCAATTGACTACTTTTAATTTAAAGGTGTTTCTGTTTCAGCTTATCCATATCATGATTGATATGATATTAAATTTGAAATATTTAAATAGTTATTAATCTAAAGAATTAGTTCTTTCATTTTTGCATGTTATTATTAAGAAGCCTTCTTTAAAATGCTTTGTAATAGTTTACTTCATTGAGTTAGAATAACATTATTAGAGCATTTTTGCAAAAAATATATTAAAACGTCTTTTTTAATTTGTAGTTATTTTGAACATAATGTGCAGTTGATGCTATGCTGCTATCATTTTCACTCCTAGATTTTCTCCAAATAATATCAGCTTGTTAGCATTCACTTAAGGATTTAGATAGGTCATCTCTAGAGAGCTTGCATGTGTTTATGCAAGATTGATTACAGTGTTTATAATTTGGTATGACAGTTTAAGGTCAGTGTTGGATCATGAAATGTTAAGGGCTAATGACACAGAAAAACATGAAGGCCAGTGATCTGTATTTCAAATACTCTCTTAAGAAGAAATTACATGACACTTGAATTATCACAGATTATTTTTATTTTTCATAGTATTTAACATTATTCATCTAAACAAACAGTACTGCTGTAAACTCTGTTGCTAACTTCAGTTGCCTATATGTGCGTTAAACTATACACAGTGATCACAATTTAATTAAAGATTTGTGTGTTTAATTTTTTAACACATTTTTTTACTAGGTATTGGAAGTGTTCTGAAGCTATATGTGTTTGAATCCCTTCATAGATGCAATCTGTATAATTCTTTTGGGTAATGGTATTAGTGAAAAAATGATGCAAGGATGTTTTGGCCATTAAAAAAATGCTTCATTTGCCATCTCCTAATAATTTGAAGGGATGGGCAAATGATAAAAATGTTTTCAAACTGCTGACTTCCACAATGCCAGATGTTGCGGAAGTCAATGGTCTGAAGTCTCAGGTAGCAGATTTCTTGGTTGCTTTTGCCTCTTCTTTCTGCACTTCATATAACAAACAGATGTCTGGAACATGGAACTAAACATTTTGCAGAACAGTTACTGAACTACATGTTAATCAGTCAGATACAAGTATTGGTGACATAGGGTGAAAGTCATAAACAGTATAAAAGTAGAGAGAGAGAGAGATCAAAGGGTGCTGATACAACATGGAAGTTCACAAGAAAGAAGCATGGAGTTCCTTGTTGATCTGGAATAGCAAAGAAGTAAAATATAAACCAAAATGATAGTTTATGTTCACAACTTCACTGAGGCTGCTGGAGTTATGTATAAGGTAAATAGAGGGAGGGGGGGAAAATCATCATTCTGCATCACTAATAGTTTTGGTGGGCATTGAGCAATGAAGATAGTGCAGATATTGCATTTCTGTAAAAGAGGAGTTAAAAATTTTCTGAATTTTTAACTCCAAAAGTGAACCTTACAGATGTGTTAAAGAAGGTTGTAAAGCATCTTAACCAAATGCACTTTGTCATACCTATTGGACCTTTCAGTTGGATCTATAATTTTGTATTCTTTCTTAAGTTAAAATTTTATCTAAATAGTGGCTGTTACAAGCTGCACTTTCAATACATCGTCAAAGAACATAATAATTCAAATGGAAATTCCCGTGGGCATTTCCAGTGTGGGCCATGAGTTTGTCACTTGTATGTTCTGTGGCATGTATTCTAAGGTCAGTCTAGTAGACAAACCAAGCTCATCTGATGATTCTTTTTTTTTTTTTTTTTTTTGTAAGGAGTGTACCGATCTCCAATTAAAACTTGATACATTAAGAGAAGGATTTGTGTCACTGAAAAAACAGGTGCTTACCCTAGAAACAAATGTAATTGGGAGCTCAGCAGAGACTCAAGTATCAAATGACCTGAAAAGTGATGTATCCCCAATGAGGATCCCACAACAGAATAGTCAAGTACATACTGTTCTGGCTGAATCAGATTTAATTTTATTGGGCGACTGTTGTCGAGGAAACAGGTAACATTTTTTGTGATAAAGATAGTTTGGTCAGAGCCAGGGTGTGTTGCCAGGAGCAACAATTGGTGATGTTACCAACAGATTATCAGATTTTAAGGGGGTAACAAGAATATTATTATTCATGTGGGGACTAGTGATATCAAACGAACATGATCTGATGATTTGTTGGATAAATGTAGGACCATGCTGAAAAAATGCCACGAGGTAGGTCAGAATGTGTATATGTCTGCAATTCTGCCCAGATGCAATAGGAGGGATTGTATGCTGAAAGTCTTGTGGATTAATGCTTGAAGGACTCTGTAGGTTTTTAAGGGGGAAATTTTTACCAGTATGGTCTACACTTGTAAGTAGAAAGAATCAATTTTGTAGATAGTATCCATTTGAACAAAGGTGGTGCAAGGGGTTTTGCCAGTATAGTGGGACCCCACTTTATGATGGACTCTCCATAATAAAATACCTTTCACTATATGATATGTAGTAAGTGCAGGATACTGTCATCACGTTTGTGAATTGAATTTTAATTATATTTTAATTAATTAATTCTATTAAATGCAGCTTAAAAAATAGGAATGAAGAGAAGATTCTGAAAATTTATTTTTGTTTTTTATATGATTTCAGTGAAGGGGAAACACATTTCACCATAATACTGTAAGGTAAAAACACACAGAATTCCAATTATCGGTATTATCGCAAATGCAATAAGATCGAGTTTACTGCCCGTTTATAATAGCTTGCACTAACAGAAAAGCCCAATAAACTGGAAAGTGCAAATTGTTTTTATTTTATTGTTTTATGGTCATGACCTTCAGAAATGTGCTTTAGAAAAATATCACAAAGGTGTTCAAAATTTATTCTTATAACAAAACAAAGCAATAAACGGTGAAAGTGTAGTGCATTTTAATGATTTGAGCGGCTGATTCTACTAACCAGTGATCACTGGTGCCTACTTATTTCGCTCTACAATGGCTTACAATTGTCCCCGACCAGACCACGTGGTCCTTTGTCTCAGCCAATATCAGCATTTGTAAACATGTTGGGCACATTTTGTTTTCGTATCCTTTAGTTCAAGTGATTTTTTTTGTGCTTACTTTCCATAAATTTACTGTATTGAATTCTTGAACATACAACATTGCATAATATGGCCCCTAAAGAGCGCAGTAAGAAGAAAAATTCAATTAAAAATAAACAAGAAATAGTAAAAAAACATGATGATGGTGCTAAAATTAGTTCATTGGTGCACGAATACGGTTTTCTACAGTCAACCATTTCTACCATAGTAAAACAAAAAGAAAACCTTAAAAAAGTTATAGTAAGTGATGAATCTAACACAGTCCAAAAAGACAGAGAACTGATTGTAGAAATGGAAAGGCTTCTGTTGCTGTGGATAAAAGAAAAACAAATGAAGGGTGATACAGTTCCTGAACAATACATTTGTGAATGTGCAAAGCAGATTTTTGAAGACTTAAAAACTAAAACACCTTCATCTAGTGATACGTGATTTGCGAACTTTAAAGCCAGCAAAGGTTGGTTCAACCATTTTAGAAAAAGATCCAATATTAAAAGTGTCCTAAGGCATGGAGAAGCTTGCAGTGCTGATCAGGAAGCAGCTGAAAACTTTAAGGTGGAGTTTCAAGAGCTCGTTGAGAAGGAGGGTTACCTTCCTCAACAAGTCTTTAATACAGACGAAACAGGCCTCTTTTGGAAAAAAATGCCTAGGCGAACATACATCACAAAAGAAGAGGCCTCGTTGCCTGGTCATAAGCCTATGAAGGATAGGCTTACTCTGCTATTAGGGTCCAATGCCTGTGGTGATTTTAAACTTAAACCAATGTTAGTTTACCACTCAAACTCCCAGTGTTCTTATCTTATCTTCCTTCGTGGGTTAGGCGATCCGCCTGTTCTGATCTCGAAGAGGTTTGCCCATCTTTTCTTTGGTCTTCCTCTGTCTCTTTTTCTCTTTGCTCTATATGTATAAGCTAATTTAGGGAATCTATTATCTTCCATTCTTTCTACATGTTCTTTCCATCCTTGTCTATATTCTATATTCTATAATTTTTTCATTGAGTAAATCTTTAATTCCTTTCTAATATTTACATTTGGTATTTTATCTAATTTTGTACATCCTTTAACATATCTTAAAAATTTCATTTCTGCAGCTTGTATTCTATTAATGTCTCTTTGTTTCTGTATCCATGTTTCAGAGCCATAAAGAAGTGTTGGTATTGCCATTACTTTGTAAAATTTCAGTTGTGTTTCTTTCCTTGTTTTCTTAGCCTGAGTTCTTTTTATTGTTCCACATATATTTTGAAATTTCGGCAATTTCTGCCAGAGTGTTTAAACAGCAAAAGGTCACCAAAAGCAGGTTGGGTGTACAAGAAGGCCTGGGTGACAAGACACCTTTTCAATGAATGGGTATTTGAAGTGTTTTGTCCTTCAGTCAACAAAGGTTACTTAGAAAAAAAACAAACTTCCTTTAAAGGCACTGTTAATTTTGGATAATGCTCCAGGTCATGATCCCCAACTTGCCCGATCTCTGGAGGAGCAATTTAACTTCATTACTGTTCAATTTCTCCCACCCAATACAACCCCTCTGCTTCAGCCGATGGATCAGCAAGTGATTGCCAACTTTAAAAAAATTTACACAAAGAAGATGCTTGCGAAGTGCTTTGAAGAGACTTCAGGAGACAAAGCCATCATCTTAAAGGAATTTTGGAAGACCAGGTTTAACAAATCTTAGACTGTGTACTAATAATTGTCAGTTCTTGGAATGAAGTTTTAGCTCAGTGCCTCAATGCAGCCTGGAAGAACTTATGGCCTTCAGTCATCCATGATTTTGAAGGATTTGAAACTGAAGGTGTTCTAGAGCAGGAAATTATCACTCTTGGTGAGTCCCTGGCCCTAGAAATTGATGCGGCAGATGTGGAGGAGTTAATTGCGGACCACGGAAGGAAGCTGACAACAAAGGAGCTCCAGGAATTAGAGCAGATGGGCAAGCATGATAGTGGAGATGAGGAACATGAGGAGGAGGATGACTGTGTAGCAACAACTCAAGAAATTAAGGACATGTTTGCTGCATGGGATATTGTGAATAGGACAGTGAGAAAAAACCCAGATATTGAAACCACTGAATTGATGATCTGCAAATTTGAAGATCAGGTGTTAAGTTATTTCAAGAACCTTCAGAGAAAGCGCCAAAAGCAAACCACTTTGGACAGTTTTTATACCATAAGTAGCAAGAGGCAGCGATCAGAAAGAACACCAGATCCTGAATGTTGTCCTGATATCTTGATGGTAAAAGATTCTCTTCTAGCTCCATCACCACGCCACCATTGACAACTTTTCCAATGCAAGTTAAATAAAAATTACGATTTTTGTTTTTTTTAATGTTTATAATTATCAATTATCATTTTAAACAACATTTGGGGGGGGGGATGGAATAAGTAAAAATGTGTAGCACCATCAGCATTTTTTTATCTTTTTTCTTTTTTTTTTTTAAATTTGTATCATGCTCTGCTGTTTATTCCGGTGTATAAGACGCACACAATTTTAGGGCGAGTTTTTAGATAAAAGGTGTGTGGTATACACTGGAAAATATGGTATTCAGTTTTCTTTATAAAACTAATACAATTTCTGTTATAAAAATCACCTTTTACAGAGATAAATAGCTTAGTTATATAGCAAAAATTTCAACTTCCGAGGACTTGGAACGAATTATCAAAAAACAGTGTGTAATTGGGTTTACATTATGATATTTTCATGATACAATGGTGTCTCTGGAACGAATTAATATCGTAAAGCGGGGGTCCACTGTATTGTTAAGGATACCTTAAGGGTTCAGGGAAATTGCTAGTTAGGGGAAGAGGAGTAATATAGATATGCATTTATCTGATGATATCAGTCAAAGTAATACTTGCACATACTCAAGGATTCTTGTTTCCAAAACAGCTGACGTTAGCAAGATGTTCTGAGGGTAAAAGCATTTCATATGAGCGGGAGGATAAAGCTAGGGGAAACAAAAGCTTAAATATTTTCAAAGGGTCTGTCAGGGTAGTAAACTGTAGAAAAATACTTAGTCTTAACTCCATCTACAGTAATGTCAGGAGTGTTGTCAGTAAAATGGTTGAATTTGAACTCTTGCTCAGGACAACTAATGTGACATAATAGGGCTAACAGAAACATGGTGCCACCCAGAAATTAAGGATGATGAGTTCTGCTGTGGTATGTATAATGTATTTAGGAAAGGTAGAGAAGTTGGAAGAGGTGGTGGTGGTGTCATGCTTCTTATCAAAATCATCCTAAGTGTAAAAGAGCTTTTGCTGAGTCAGAAGTTAGGCCTGCCAGTATAGAATCTTTGTGGTGTGAGTTAGTTGGAAGCAACGGTATAATGAGAGTGAGAGTAACTACAGACTAGAAGATTGTAAAGAGTATGATGAGAGTCTCTACATGCAGATGGAATGGGCAGGCAAGTGTGAATGTCATACTATGGGTGACTTCAATCTGCCCTTAATTGATTGAAATAGGTGGGAGGGAAACTCACCAAGGGGAACAAAATTTTTAAATAAACTGGATGATTATATTTACCAACATGTAAGGGAAAAAACTAAGGCCAAGAATATTCTATATCTCATGATTACTCACAAATCAAATGACATAATGGGGCTTACAATATAGGAACCATTGGCAGATAGATTACACAGTCATTAGTTAGTAGATGAAGAAAAATGGTGCAGAAATTAAAGGTAAAGAGGAAGGGAAATCTTGCAGTAGTTAAAGGTAAAGGCACGGGTTTTAATTTGAGGAAAGGGGACTATGACAGTTTAAGGCACTACATGGCATCTATTAATTGGACAGTTGCAAAAGGAGGGAAAATACATTAGAATTATGGAATACATTTAAAGCAGTAGTTACAGAATGTATACCATTAAGAAAATATAGCACAAGTAAGATGTTAATAGGGAGCTGGCCAGTCTAATAAAAAAGATAGCATGGAAAAGTTACAGAGCAATGAAAAGTATGAAGCCTACCACAGCTACAAGTTTATCTGTAATAGTACCACAAATAAGGTTAGGGAGACCAGGGCTGAGTATGAGAAAGCACTAAGTTTGATTTCTTACAGAGAAGTGGTTAGGTACTTCTTCTTCTTTTAGAAGTATTAATGTTTGTCAGATAAAAAGTCACAGTATTTTGAAAAACTGAATAGGTATATTGAATCTACATTCACATATGAGGAATTCTTTAGGGAAGAGAATGCCAGAAGTTTATCAAACTTTAACAGGGAGTGAAATGATTTTGTGATAACTGAGAGGAAAGTAGTGAGAAATCATTGAAGAGAAACATAAAAAAGGCAACTAAGATGGATGGGATCTATTCAATTATATTAAGAGAGCTGGCAAAGGAGGTAGGTAAGCAAACCCTTAGCCATAATTATGAGAACATAATTATGGATTCAGGGCAAGACTAGAGATGTGTGAATATATCTCCAGTTCATAAAAGGGGATCAAAGGGTGGCATGACCTGTTAGCTTAATAGATCATGCCGCCCTTTGTAATAATTACAGAATGGTAATTACTAATTCCAGGGAAAATAATGCAGTCACTAGTTAAAGAAGTAATGCAGGACTATCTAGATAGGAGTGCAGTTATATTTGGGGTTTTGTCAATGATATACAGGAATTTTGCTAGCAGGGATAAGGGGGTGATTATTTCATTGTATATTGCAGTCACAGCATGAATTTGTTAAGGAGTGATCTTGTTTGACTAATTTGATTGAATACTAAGATGCAGTAACAAAGGAACTGGATGAAAAATGGATTTCGGGAAAACTTTTGATACTGTTTCACATAAGACCTGCTGTACAAATTGGGGTAGTGTGACATTAAGGGCAAGTTGCTGCTAAGGATAAGGGGATGGTTGAGTAGGGAAGACAGAGTTATTTGTGGACACTGATCTTTGTGGACTAATATTATTAGTGGGTACTCAGGGTTCGGTGCTGAACCCATTGTTTTCTGTGTTTATTAATGATATTGATCTAATTAGATCTAATTAATGTCTAAGTTTGCAGTAGGTAAGCTTGGCAGGGTGGTTAATGATAGTAATCAACTGGTATGGTACTATAACAAGATTTAGAAAAATTAGGCAGATGTACTGAGAAATGGAAATTAAATGCAGCTTAACATTGACAGATGCAAGGTACTGCATATGGGTAGTAATGATCCCAGATTAACAACCAACTGTGTAATATTACACTCAGGCTAGTATAAAATGCAAAAGACTTGGGGATAATTGTACAGTCAGATATGCCAGGACAGCATATGGGGTTTTGTCAATGATATACAGGAATTTTGCTAGCAGGGATAAGGGGGTGATTATTTCATTGTATAAGGCATGAAATTAGGCCACATCATGAGTACTGTATGCAGGTCTGGAGGCCTCATTTTGTGAAGGATGTGAATCTGTTTTAACAGGTGCAGAGAAGGTCAACAGGATCGGTGACAGGAACAAAAGGGTTCTTTTATCAAGAAAGACTTTAGTTCTGAAAATTGCAGCATCTGTGTAGTGATCTTACTGAGGGGTATAAGTTAGGAGGGTCGGAAGTGTTAGGAGTGTTAAGAGGGTCGGAAAACTGCTAGATTGGGGTGGATACAAGGACTAATAGATTAACAGTAGCCACTGGCAGAGGAGAAAGTGATTCTTGCACTGCTTCTATTGGAATGAGCAGCAGCCTGGAAAATAAGATGCAGGATATTTCAGAGACTGCTGGGAATCATTGGGGTACAAGTAAACACATGGGTTGTGTTAGGGTGGCTAAGAGGAAGAGCAGGTGCATGTATACTTGCGTGTACACCAATGCTAAATTTACTAGTAAATAAATTTGATGAATTTGAGGTATTGCTCAAAACATCAAAGGCAGATATTGTTGGGATTTCAGAGACGTGTCACACAGATATAAGAAATGCAGAACTGGAATTTGGGGGGTACAACGTCTACAGAAAGGATAGACAAGATAGAAAGGGAGAAGGGGTTATGCTATTAGTTAAGAAACACATCAAATCCAAGGAAGTGAAGCCAGTCGACATCGCTGGACAGTGCAGTGTCGAGTCAGTTTGGTGTGACATAAGCATTGGGAGATCAAAATTGAGAGTAGGAGTGTGCTATAGGCCTAATGACTCTGATGAGTATAATAAGAAACTGTACAGAGAAATAGAGTGGGCCAGTAAATCAGAGAGTCTTATTATGGGGGATTTTAATTTCCCAGATATTGACTGGAATTTGGGGGCTGGTCACTGACAGACTAGCAAGGCTTTTGTGGATTTATTGGATGATTGTTTTCTACATCAGCATGTTCGGGAGGCAACTAGAGGGAGTAATACTCTTGATTTGATTATCAGTAGTGATTCTTCATGCATTAAGAATCTGCAGATAAATGAACCACTAGGTGGCAGTGATCACAGTGTTCTGAAGTGGGATTTACTCAAAGAGGTAACTACCATTAGGGGTAAAGGGAAGGGGTATTGCTTTCATAAAGGCGACTACGGTGGACTGAGACAGTATTTAAATTCTATACAGTGGGATCAACTGATGATGTTACCAACAGCAAATTCAAAATGGGAAGCATTTAAAGAACTTATCTTGGAAGCTGCTAGGCTTTACATACCAACTAAGAAATATTGTTCAAGGTTTAGGCCTAAATGGATGTCAGATGAACTGATGAGGCATATGGCAGAGAAGAAAAATGCATGGGATACATGCACATTAACACGTGACACAGAAGCCTATGATAGATACAAGTTGATCTGTAACCAAGTTACAAAGGAGGTTAGGCAGGCGAAGGCAGATTACGAGAAATCCTTGGCAAAGGATGCGAAGAAAAACAGCAAAGAGTTCTTTACTTATGTAAACTCTAGAAGGAAGGGGATGAATCAGATTGGTCCACTTGATATCGATGGGTCAACTGTTCATGATCCTGCTCAGGTAGCTAACAAACTAAATGAATATTTTGCATCGACATTCACACATGAGGAGTTATTCAGCGAGGGGAATGCCAGAGGTGTATTCAACTCTGGCAGTAAGCTAGAGAATCTTGTAATAACTGAGAGTAAAGTGGAGGAGAAATTGTTGAAGATAAACACAAGAAAGGCACCTGGGGTGGATGGAATCTATCCAGTTATATTAAAGGAGGCAGCAATGGAAGTAAGCAAACCCTTAGCCATAATTATGAGAGCTTCCTTGGACTCTGGGGAGGTACCCATGGACTGGAGATGTGCAAATGTGACCCCAATTCACAAAGGAGGATCAAAGGCTGACACAAGTAGTTATAGACCTGTGAGTTTAACTTCTGTTCCCGGAAAATTAATGGAGGCACTGGTTAAAGGAGCACTGCAGGATCATCTAGACAAGACTTCAGTTATAGCTCAGACACAGCATGGTTTTGTTAAGGGGAAGTCTTGCCTGACCAATTTGATTGGATACTATGATGCAGTTACAAAAGAACTGGATGCAGGGAATAACTTTGATATTATATACTTGGATCTTAGAAAGGCTTTTGATACTGTTGCACATGGAAGACTGCTGCACAAATTGGAGCAGTGTGGCATTGGAGGCAAATTGCTGCTATGGATAAAGGGGTGGTTGAGGGGGAGAAGACAGAGAGTGGTAATCAATGGACACTGCTCATCGTGGACTAATGTTATTAGTGGAGTCCCTCAGGGTTCAGTATTGGGTCCTTTATTGTTTTCTGTATTTATAAATGATATTGATGATGGTATATCAAGCTTAATGTCCAAGTTTGCAGACGATACGAAGGTTGGCAGGGTTGTCAAGGACACTACTGACACTATGCTGCTGCAACAGGATCTGGAAAGGTTGAGCAGATGGGCTGAGAGGTGGCAAATGAAGTTTAACATTGACAAATGTAAAGTACCACATATGGGACACAGCAACCCCAGAGCAACGTATCAACTCTGTGGTACTACACTGACAGTGGTAGAGAATGAAAGGGACCTGGGGGTGGTTGTGCAGGCAGATTTGAAGTTCTCTGAGCAGTGCAGATGGGCTGCAAGAGTAGCTCATGGTGTATTGTCAATGATATATAGGAATTTTTCTAGCAGGGATAAGGAGGTGATTATTCCCTTGTATAAGGCAATGGTCAGGCCACACCTAGAGTACTGTATACAGGCCTGGAGACCTCATTTCAAGAAAGATGTAGAGCTGCTGGAACAAAGGGGTGCTCTTACGAAGAAAGGCTTAAGTTTTGCTAATTACAGTGTCTGGAGACTAGGCAGCAGCGAGGTGATCTGATAGAGGTGTACAAAGCCTTGAATGGTTTGAGCATGCTCAATGCTGATGGGATTCTTCCTCTTGCTCAGAATAATCACCTGAGAGGGCATAAATTCAAATTGAGGAAAGACAGATGTAGGATAGATGTGCGGAAATTTGCCTTTAGCCAGCGGGTGGTTGGTAGGTGGAACAGACTTCCATCCCTTGTCATGGAAGTTGATAGCCTAAATAAGTTTAAGGCTCGGCTGGACAGGTATTTTGAACGAACAGAGGGGTGAAGTGGAAGTGGTTATTTTTTATTTATTTATTTTACTTTAATTTTTTTGGCTGATGCTGCATAAGCTTGCTTTCTTGCATCAAATGCCTCTACTAATGCTAATAGGCTTTGAATGGATTGAGCAACTCAGTACTAATGGCATTCTTCCTCTTGCTCCAACTAGACACATGAGGGAGGAGGAATAAATTCAAATTGAAGAAGGATGCTTGCAAGTTAGATATGCAAAATTTTGCCTTCAGCCAGCAGGTAGTTGGAATGAACTTCCATATGTTGTTGTGGAAGTGGGTAGTTGGAATAAATTTAATGGAAAATTGGACAGGTTACTGCTGGAGGGGATGGGCAGATGATGTGGGAAGGTTTTTTTTTCGCTAATGTTGTAAGGTTGCTTTCTTGCATAGTTTACCACTGTTAATACTAATACTAAAAGTCACTGATCATACCAAAACCATTTCTCATTTCTCCATTTTGTTCTCCAAAGCCATGCTCCCCCATCCACTTCCTACACTTCTCTTTCTACCATAATCAGATCTTCCACCAATAATAATTGGTAACCTCTGCAGAAAATTCGCTCTTTTAAATTCTCCCAAAATTGGTCTGTGGTTTAGATAATGAAATGGAAGGAAGAAAGAAAGAAAAGGTATATAATCTGTTGCATTTCCCACTCACTTGCTCAATATTATTTCTGATACAGTTGGTCCCCAACCTTGTAACGTATATCATCATACAGTATATATTTCAGAAGTATTTATTGATCTTATTTAATAGTTATTTTAAACTTTTCTGTTATTATATCTTTATTGTTAACATAGTTTATCAAGATAAGAACATTTCATTCTCTGTGTTACATAATATAAAATTGTTAAATTAATATGTATTGCACAAAGTTCCAAATAAAATAGTGTTATATAACATTATAAATTTTAAATTGTCATTTATTCAGTATGTATATTATACATGTAATATTGCTGCTGGCTTCATAAAATAGAGTTCCCATTTCACTGAGAATAGTACTTCTTATTAGTATTAGCCACATGATGATGTAAGAAAAATCCAGGCTTTTGTTGCACCAGCCAAAAGGGGGAAAACTGCCTATGTGTTTCACTTCTCATGTGTAGTATTGATCCGGCCCGAACTTTGAATATCTCCAAGCAGGCAGCCTCAACTACCCATACAGGTAACTTGTTCTAGTAAACAGCTTGCTGACTAAAAGAAAACTTTCCATAATTTGAGTTTGTTCTAGTTCTGGGATCATTTATAACTAAAAATTTTACCTTTGTTTATATCATTATCTTCTCTCAGCGCCTTATGTACCTTAATCAGATCCCCTCTATGAGTCCTAACTCCAAGCTAGGAATCAAAGAGATCTGATTCAGCAAAAGGGTGCCCATATGGTCACCCTTTTGCTGATCTCACCAGGTGTGCCTACCCCATCTTTGGACCTTTTTTAAGAAGCTTGATATCTTTTTAGGTACAATCTCTGTACTTGGACACAGTTTCCCAACTGTAATCATAACAGTTGCCTTACACACTGATATTTTGACACCCCAGTCTCTACAAGGAAATGTTTGATAAAACGTTGATGGGACCCTATGCCCCCTCCTTTCCACCTGTCTACACTGCATGTATCTTATTCTCCAAATCCATTTATTTTTCTACCATTTTTAATTCAGTCCCTCCAAAGTATAAGTTATTTTGAAGTTACTGTTTCCCAACTTTTTCAAACTTACATTTTGCTGCATTAAAATTACTTACCACTTTTCTGATTATCCTATGAATCCTATCCAAGTAACCTTGAAGGAACAAAAAAGTAACCCTCAATCACAATCCTTTGCTTCCTATCCTGCAGCTACCTTGTGAATCTTTCTACATTGTGAATCTATCTAAAGATCTTACTCATGATTCTAATGTGTTCAAACTTTACAGTAACCTCTTTCCAGACTGAGTCAAATATTTTGCTAAAATCCTAATAAATAATGTCAAAATTATTTCTACATCAAGATCATACCCCAGGGGCTCACATCTGGTGAGTATAGGCTTAGCAAACCCAGGGTCCTGAGCTCGATATCATAATTCTTCTCTTTCTTGCTATCTTGGTGATTCCCTTCTACTTCTCTCTCTCTAACACGGTGAATTTTTTTTTTTTTTTTCGTCTGATGCAGCATAAGCCTCGGGCTTCATTGCACCATACGGCTAATAATAATGATGAGTGGCTCTGTCAAAATAACTAACTAGGTTAGTTAAACATGATTTTCCCTTTACAAAAATGTGCTGTGTTTTCTTCAGAATGCCATTTCTATTTGTATACCCATGAATTGTCTTCTTGATCATTGCCTCTATGGTTTTCTCTACCAGTGAAGTCAGACTAACCAGTTTATAGTTATTCACATCACTCTCAGAACTGTATTTATGTACTGGTGATACATTGGCACATCCTATCCAGAGGAACCTTCCCAAGTCCAGTGATGCTCTCATTATGATTCATTGTAATCTCTCACTGGCTCCTTCACATAGTTTCTTCTTAATTTTGCAAGAGACCAATCTGATTTGCTTTTTTTTTCTTTTTTTTTTTATGAAAACCCCAAACATGAGAGGTATTAGAACCTGTAGTACTTAGTACCATGCTTGGGTTAGAGGTTGAGAAGACGAAAGAAGATATTTGTTGACATTAGACTTAAACTTCTGTAGACTGTAATTTTCAGGATATACATATGAAGGAAGGTTGTTCCAGAAAATGGCAATTGAATGAATAAACGAGGAAGATGAAAAGCTGGTTCTGTGAGTTTGAAGTTAGACAGTAAATGGATGTTGGGTGGTGGCGACATGTGTTCATACTGTTTTGAAAGAGAGAGCAGGAATTATAGAATCCAATTCAGAAGAACAGTGCCCATGGAAGTATCTGTAGAAAAGGCATGCAGCAGAAACAGTATGCCTATGAGACAGCAAGTGGAAAGACTGTTAGAGAGAAGTTATTAATTAACCTCTTCTGAATGGAATCTAGAAGCCTGAGAGAGGTTTTGGGGGCACCACCCCAGATGTGGGAACAATATTCCATGGCAGGGCGGATTTGCGATTTATACAGAGTGAGCAGCTGTTTGGAAGAAAAGTAACGCCGAGAGCGAAAGAGAAAACCAAGTTTTTTTAGATGCAGAGGAAGCAATATTTGTAATGTGCTTGTGCCAAGAGAGATTAGAAGTCAGGGTAAACTCCATAAGAGATATATCATTTTGCCTAGAAATCACAGTGTCACTAAAGATAAGCATAGGAGCAGAAGAATCCTTTTTGCGAGTTATAAGACAAGACTGAGTTTTAGTTGTCTTTGCCCCACTGGAGAAATTCCTGGAGATCGGCATTTAAGGAGTTGGTAGTGGATATTCAAGAAGTTGAAGCTGATTGAGCAGGGCAAGGTTTCTAAAAATGGAAAGTGGAATGCAATGTGCTAGCATCTGCAAAACTATGGATAGGATTTCCAGTCAATGGAAGATGGTCATTATATGGCGCACCCAGGGTCTTGGATATCATCATTCTTCTCTTTGATGATTCCCTTCTACTTCTGACCCTCTCTCTTGGAAAAAAAAAATGTTTTCTATAGACGTTTGGGTATGCACTCAACGATTTGAGTTTTGTTTTTTGATTTCCAGCCATTCTCTCTTGTTGGAAGATGATAATAGCTCCATAAGACTATTCAAAAGCCAATGACTAGAATTGAAGTCAAAAATTTATGAAATTGTTGTACTCCTACGTGGAAGGGCAGAAGAGACTTTACATCTCCACTGGTTAACAGTTGAAACAGGTAATTCCAGAGGAACTATAAGAGCGCTCACTCACAATGGGACAGAAGTTCAATTAACTCTTGACATTTCCGAGTTGGAGGTATTAAGCATTAAAACTTCATATATCGTTGATTTCTTAGAGCTATTGGAATCAGAAAAACCATTATGTATTCCGTTTGATCAGGTACGTGAGCGTCTGAGATCTGAATATTTTCCTGGTTCGTTTGAAATACCTTTTTTACCTGTTTATGAACACTATTGACGCACAGCAAGTCCTTTTATTACAGTGCAAAATTTTTTAGCTAAATGTAAGAGAGAAGATAGACATCCAAAATTCAACTCCTATGCCATCTACCAGGCTGTTGTAGCTATGATGAGAGAACTAGAGGCCAGTTATTCTCGCAAATATGGTGCTTTCCCATTCAACTACTGTAGATGGAAAAAAGACAGAAAATGCGTTCTGTGTAAAAAATATGTGAGTGACTATTATATTTATGGACATGAATTTCGCATTCTGTTACTAGTTAAAAAAATAATTTATATGCTTACTGATATCTTCTTTAGAATTTGTTTTTTGGTTACCCCAATAAAAATTATTCTTTTTTTTTTGCAAATATTATGTCTGTGTTGATTCTTTAGTACTAGAGAGAAAAATAACCTTTTAAGCATTAAAAAACTGCTTAATTTTAAATCTTAAATAGGTTTTACATATCAACATATACAGAGGTTAGAGAAAAAGCCAGATTGCAGATAAAATTGATAACACTTCAAGAAACACACAGGTTTAATTTTCAGATTTTCAAGAACCTTTTAACAACTGTTTAATCTTAAATTTTACTTTGGAATAGATTTTACACTTCAACATATACAGGGGTTTGAGAAAATAACAACCATTGCAGATAAAATAGATAAGGCTTCAAACGCGCGTGCGCGCGCACACACACAAGTTTATTTTTCAGTTTTTCAAGAACAGTTGGAACTTTGGTCAAGAAAAAACTTTAAGAATACAGAAAATTTAATTACTTTGGAAAGTGATATGAGTAAAAAATAAACTGTTGACGATAGAAATATATATTCTGTATAGCTTTTTCAAGGAGAAAATATCCATTTTAATTCCAAAGAGCAGTATAACCAGAATAAAATTGAATTGTCTAGTTCTCGATATTCACAAGTTACAGTTTTTGAGAAAATAACATAATCATTGCAGATAAAGTTGACAAGACTTCAAGCACACATGCACAATTTTCAGCTTTTCAAGAACAGATAATAACCTTTTATCAACTGTTAAATTTTACCCTGGAATAGATTTTACAAACCACCATTGCAGATAAAACGGATAAAACTTCAAGGAAACACACAGGTTTAATTTTCAGATTTTCAAGAACAGGTGGGACTTTGGAGGGAAAAAACTAAGAATACAGATTTTATTTTCAGGTCTCAAAAACAGATGGAAACAGCAAGGAATTTATTTTCAGGTCTCAACAACAGTTAGAAACAAGGTGTTTTTATCTTTCAGGGAAAAAAAAAAAAAAGTTTTTCATCCTGCACACAAGATGTCGGGGCAGCAACCCTTCTCCACAGCATAAACATACCCAAAATACACCTCCCAATTAAGGCCCAGAATGCATTGCCACAAAATTAATGCTAAAATTATTCACAAAAATTCACTATGACGTCACAATCGATACATTCAACGACTACATCTAACCAAAATCTAAGTGGGAAACTTGCACAGTCGCAAGGTATGATACCCGCTCACCAATCATAATAACCCTGGTTCATGCCTACCACCCAAAGGTAAAAATAAAATTATAATTCTGAAATGACAACTAATGTCCTCTACGAGAGAAAACAAAACTTTTTATTCCCAAATACCATTTCCCGCCTCCATCCCCGCAAGGTTTATATTTTCGGGACCTGCATCCTCCTGGGGACCTGTCCCCATGAATTTCGTTCAAACGGTCTCTCTCTCTCAAGTAAACTCAGAAATTTTTTTTGGAAAAAGGGGGAAAGAACTGAACCTTAGGGGACACCACCATTAGTAGAGCAGTTAGAATACTGAGAGCCATCTAACATCACCCACAGTGAGCGATCTGAGAGAAAACTGGATAACCAATTAGAAAAAACAGTTGGCAAACCATAAGATGGAAGCTTGTTTAGAACACCTTCATACAAACATGATCGAAAGCCTTTGAGATGTCAAGAGCAACTGCTTGTGTTTCACCAAACTTTTCCATTGAATTTGACCGTAGATGGATAACATAAGCCAGAATATCCAGTGGGTCAACACTTAATCCATACTTGCAGTCGTTGATCAGATGGAAGGTTTCTAGGTAGTTTTAAGAGTTGGTGGTTAATTGATTTCTCCATTACTTTAGAAAGAGTAGAAGTAATTGCAATGGGGCGATAATTGGATGGCAGGGATTTGTCACCCTTTTTAGGAACAGGCTGGATATGAGCAAATTTCCAAGCAGAAGGAAAAACACCTTTGGAATAAGAAAGTGAAAAAAGGTGGCAAAGAACAGGAGTAAATTCAGGAGCACGGGTTTTGAGAACAAGTGGAGAAATACCATCAGGACCTGGAGCTTTCTTAGCATCAAGATTCGTCAAAATCCTTCTGACATCCTTTTGACGGAAGACCACAGGAGGCATTGAATGGAGCGTGTTGAGAATAGTGGGAGGTGTTTTACCAAGATCATTAATACATGAGTTGGAAGAAAAATGGATGCTAGCAGGTCAGCTTTATCCTTGACTGAAGTGACAACAGATCCATCTGATTTTGACAGCAGTGGAGCAGAGATGGGCAAAAGTTGCAGCCAATAGCTTTGGCAAGAGACCAGAATGCTTGGTTACCATTAGAGCAAGAAGCAAGTTTTCTACTCTTAGCCTGTTTAAAATCTAGTTTGGACTGATTAATAACTGCTTTACAATTGTTGCGAGCTTTGGTGTAGGCAGAAAATGAAACTGAAGAATTGGAAAGAAGCCAATTACGATATGCAATGTTCTTCTCTTGAACAGCCTTAGCACATTTATTGGAAAACCCAGGTTTAGATAAAGGACGAAATTTTAAAGTGGAGTGTAGAATAAAAGGTTTTATTCTTACAAGAATAATTTCACTGACACGATCTGAGCAAACGTTGACATCAGATGTTTTGAAATAGTAATCCGACCAAGGAAAAGAAGAAAGGAAATCTTGCAGGTCATTCCATTTTGCATTCTTGTAATGCCAAACAATATGAGGTTGGGAATAGCCAGAGATAAAGGCTCCATTGGAGAAGAGACAATTACGAAGTTGTGATCTGAGGTGCCTAAAGGACCACTCACTTCGACCATGTACTTAGAAGGGTTGTTTGCGAGAAAAGGATCAAGTGTGTTGGCTGTATGGTTAAAATTGTCCGGTATTCTGGTTGGTAAATGAACAATCTGTGCGAGGTCATTAGTAATTGCAAAAGCCTCAACATCTTGACCAGCTGGGTTGGTGTGACTAGAAAATGGAAGCCAGCTGGAGTTGTGAACAATAAAATCACCAAGGAAAATGACCTCACTTTTAGGAAAGTTGGACTGTAGAAAGTCAAGTTGCAAAGAGAGGAAGTCAAAGACAACAGATGATTAATTTTACCCAATGAGGTAGAGAGATTTTATGCTGTAGAAGATCGAAAAGAGGAGATTCCAAAATACCAAGTCTCTAATAGGGAATATTGGAATGGACATATGCACAAGTACCAATTTTGAGGCGAACGGAATCATACAGCAAATAATTTGGGCAACTGAGACGAGTAGTAGTTGAATCAACCGATAACTGAGATTGTCAGAAAAAGTACATGGGGTTTGGCAGACTTCTAGTGGAAATGGACATCGTTGAGATTAGAATTGAGCATATATATTTGTGAAATGAACTAGGAAGTGTTTGGGAGGTTAGATCTTTTCGCAGATAAGCTTACTCTATTAGTTTGACAATTCATGGTGTATTCAATAGTAAGAAAAAGTGGGGGGGGGGGACATGCTGTATGAAGTAATGAAATTTTTGGATATGGCGTACACATGGTAAGAATATACCCAGATCATTGACATAACGTGGCTCGACAATGCCCCCCCCATACATACACTACTCGGACTCCCTCCAGTCACTATCTGGCAGAGTAGAGGTAGCAAGATTATACACTAGCTGATCCATAGGCCTCCTAAAGAGTTACCAATAGGTTCGGTCCGGTGTACTAACTAGCAGTCAGCCTGCGAACACCGTTTTAGAGCTGTACCCTCGAAATGTAAGGAAGATTGGATCTCGCCAGAGGTTATGACCTTTTGAGGTTATGATGTTCATCATAACCTCACCAGTCATACTGCATGATGGAAGAGATGTGGAAGGGTTGACCTTAGCTCTGGAGACTAAACATAGGTTTCGCCACTTCAAGCCTCCAGTGTGCAAAGTGGTGGTTTTGCACCTGTTGATGAGAGTTATCTACCACCTAGTATTATATGCATAGTAACACAGAGGGGGCAGCATTCCTCCATGTTGTGTGGGTGCCACACCTTGACCCCTGCTTATGTTGGTTCACACCTGGGTGGTCACCCACAGTGTGCTTGTGCATGGAGGTTATACCCAGTATTACTAACAGTCTCACCATCGTGAAGGTGCAAGCAGAGGATTTGGCTGTCACGGACCGTCCGGACTTTGACGAAATTGGGTCCACTTGACTTGAATGTCACCTGAATATTAGTTCCATCAGCGTTTTAGACTCCCAGGTAGCAAGTACAGCTTGTCTGGCATATCTGAATGTCTGTAACAACCTAAGGGACCATTGGCATATGTAGTAGTAGTAGTAGTAGTGGCACATGATGCAAGAAAGCAAGTGTAGGAGCTTATGCAGCATCAGCCAAAAAAAAAAAAATCACACCATTCCCTCCAAATGCCTGTCCAGTCCCTCCTTAAATTTATTTAACCTATCAACTTCCACAACGACAGATGGAAGTTTGTTCCAGCAATTAACCACCCGCTGGCTAAAGGCAAATTTCCGCACATCTATTCTACATCCGTCCTTTCTTAATTTGAACTTATGTCACCGTAGGTTGGTAATCTGAACAAGTGGAAGGATCCCATCAGAATTCAGCGTGCTCAACCCATTGAAGGCCTTATAGACCTCAATCAGATCACCGCACAGGTGCCTAGTCTCCAGCCATTGCAATTTGCAGAACTTAAGCCTCTCTTGGTAAGAGAATCCCTTCATTCCCCTCACCAATCGTGTTGCTCTTCTCTGTACACGCTCAAGCAAATCTACATCCTTCCTAAAATGAGGCCTCCAGACCTGTACGCAGTACTCAAGGCGTGGCCTGACCATTGCCTTATACAGAGGGACAATTACCTCCTTCTCCCTGCTAGCAAAATTCCTATATATCATTGACAAAACCCCATGACCTGCCCTGGCAGCCTGTCTGCATTGCTCAGAAAACTTCATATCTGACTGCACAATTACTCCCAGGTCTTTTTCATTTTCTACCACCTTAAGTGTAGTACCACACAGTTGGTACGTTTCTCTGGGGTTACTTCTACCCATATGCAGTACTTTGCATTTGTCAAGGTTGAACTTCAGTTGCCACTTCTTAGCCCATCTGCCCAAATTATCTAGATCCTGTTGCAGTAGCACACTGCCATTACTGTCATTAACAACCCTGCCAACCTTTGTGTCATCTGCAAACTTCGACATTAAGCCTGATATACCTTCATCAATATCATTGATAAATACACAAAACAACAGTGGACCCAACACCGAACCCTGTGGGACTCCACTAATAACATTAGTCCAAGAAGAGCAGCACCCATTGATTACCACCCTCTGTCTTCTCCCACTTAACCATCCTTTTATCCATTGTAGCAACTTACCCTTAATACCATTCTGCTCCAATTTGTACAGTAGTCTTCCATGCGCAACAGTGTCAAAAGCTTTCCTGAAATCCAAGTATATGATATCAAAATTATTTTTTGCATCCAGTTCCTTTGTGACCAGATCATAATAACCAATCAAATTTGTCAGACAAGACTTTCCCTTAACAAACCCATGCTGTGTTTGAATTATTGCTGCAGTCTTGTCTAGATGATCCTGCAATGCATCTTTAACCAGCGACTCCATTATTTTACCCGGAACAGAAGTTAAACTAACTGGTCTGTAATTACTCGTGTCACCCTTCGATCCACCTTTGTGAATTGGGGACACATTTGCACATCTCCAGTCCGTGGGAACCTCCCCTGAGTCCAAGGATGCTCTCATAATTATGGCTAAGGGTTTGCTTAGTTGCTTTGCCGCCTCCTTTAAAATAACTGGATAGATCCCATCCACCCCAGGTGCCTTTCTTATGTTTAACTTCAACAATTTCTCCTCCACTTTGCTCTCAGTTATTACAAAATCATTAAGTATCCTTCTACAATTAATGATTTTGTAATAACTGAGAGCAAAGTGGAGGAGAAATTGTTGAAGTTAAACATAAGAAAAACTCTTTTTCCCCATTCTTTTTCTCTCACTTAGTGATTTCTCATAATCAGCCATTACGGTCTAATCTTTACTGTGGTATTATTTTGCAGGTAAACTTATATTTGTTGCAGGCTTCAGTACCTTTTCATTGCACTTTAATTCCCATGCCATTCCTTATTTATCCATCTCAACAGCCTCCTTGTACTGTATTTTCTCAATGGTGTGTATGTATGTATATATGAATTTTGGCATCTGTTACTACTGCTTTAGAGATACTCCATAATTCTCTTGTATCACATCTCTTTATGTTATCTGCCTGTTAATAGAGGTTATGTATTATATATATACATATAAATATACCTTAAACTATCATAGTTTCCTTTCCCGAAATTAAATCCCACACCTTTTTCTTTAACTGTGATGTCTCTCCTCATTGTCCAACTTAAAACTGCATCACCACTCTCACTGAGCATTTCTGTACTGTGTGCTCTATATTGCCATCAGGTTAGTGGATGATGACAGATCTAGAATATTCCTAGTACTTTCCCTAAAATGTTGATTCCTGCTTCCCCTAGATCAAATGAGTGTGTCAAGGGGTAAGCTGAATTTAGGTAGTTTGGGATTCTGGTATACATATTTTTAGAAGCTCAAAAAATAAGGTTGTGGGAACCCCTGGTTCTGGGGTTCCCACAAACTTGAGGACTCTGGAGCAATCACACCACTGCACCCTTGAAAAATCTACCTTTCTAATGTGTGCTGCAAAGGAAGCAGATTTGTTTACATTCTGCCCTCTTGGGGATGCACTCATCAGTATTTCCTTTTATTATAGAACATGGAGAAAAGTGAATTCTGTGTAGCATATTATCACTATTTTAAATGTTACACATCAAATTAAGGGAACCAACAAAAATGCAAAACTAAAAGAATTACTTTATGTACAAGTTATTGACTTAGATTTAGATCACTCATGCTCTGTGAAAAATTATTGGTGGTCTGGATGTGGTCTACCAATTGGTGATTCCTGATATCTGTAGGGGGGATCTGCATGGGGATGTATCACTGCCTTCATGTAGATTTCCTGTTTCTTCTTACTGTTTCTCTCTTCCTTTTTTTTTTTTTTTTTACTTTCCTCTTAGATGAATGTGCGTGTGTGAATGTCCTGGAATCAAGCTTTCCTGTTGCAGATTCTTTCAATTCTCCATTTTGAAGTTCTCAGTACAAGACTGTAGCAGCCTCCTCTTGGCATAATTAGGTACTCGAATGCAGCTCTCCTGGTGATCACTGCTTCCTTGGTGGCAGTGTGGCCAGAAAGAACTAAATGACACAACACACTGACAAAAAGCACTAAAACTCAATTGAAATGAATTGATTTATCACCACTTGTTGGATAGCTGTCATATTGAATTTAGATATTGTACTCTGTATGTTAATGTTATTGTTGTTATTTGGTTTTTTTTTTTAGGAGCATTAGCAACTAAGACCATATTGCTCCTGGGATATGTGGTAGTCATTCCCTGACCTTTCCGCATCCTCCGTATTTGGTGGTCACGGGCTCGAACCCCGGTCTAATGAAGAAGTCCTTAATTTCTACCTTTTTATGGAAGAAGCATATTGATCTTATTCATTATTATTTGGCACATAATGGAATGCTATTTTAATATACAGGCATTCCCCGACTTACATAAATTCGACTTTACATAAATTTTTGCCGGCCAGTGCAAACTGAAAACAATATGGAAACATATTTTGTGTCCCATAGGAATAAATGGAGGTATTGTGAAAATATAATGTGAACCCAATAACACGGGGTTTTTTTTTTTTTTTTGTAATTCATTCCAAGAGCTTGGAAGTTGAAATTTTCGCTATATAACTAAGCTATTTATCTCTCTAAATGGTCATTTATATAATGAAAATTGTATTAGTTTTATATAAATTTATGTCAAAGCACAACACAAAATCACTTTTAACTAAAGGATGCAAAAACAAAACACGCAGCCAACACAGTTACAAATGCTATTATTGATCGGAGAATGCATTACACTTTCATTGTTATCATATGTTCTGTTATAAGAATCAGTTTTGAATACCTTTGTGATATTTTTCTATAGCAGATTTATGGAGGTCACAACCATAAAACAATAAAAACAATTTTCACTTTCTGGTTTATTGGAATTTTTAGTTAGTGCAATATATTATAAACAGGTAGTAAACTCAATCTTATTGCAGTTGTGATAATACCAATAATGGAATTGTGTGGGTTTTTGTTATTATGGTGAAATGTGTTTCCCCTTCACTGAAATCTTCAATCATATAAAAAACATAAATAAATTTTCAGAATCTTCTCTTCATTCCTGTTTACATCTTCGATACAATGAAGGAGTTTATGCATGGGTAATGCACACACATGATTTCTATTACCTAAGTAGTTTTAATACATCATTTTAATTATATCTCTATTGTGAATACCTTCACAACGAGTTGGCATGGTATTGCACTACCTCGAATAAGTAACACTTCGCCTATGGAGAAGACTAGTGTTACTTATTCTGGGCGGATACTACCACCCAGCCGGTGGTGGTATCTGCTGTGTGTGTGCATTACCCATGCATTAATCTTCTCTATAGATGAAGAGTTACTTATTCGATGTAGTGCAATACCATAGTAACTCATTGTGAAGGTATTCACAATATGAAATATAATTAAAACGATGTATTAATACTACCCAGGTAGTATAAATGATGTGTGTGCATTATCCATGCATAAATAAACTCTTTGATACTCTTAGGCATTTAGCCAAGGAATATCTTTTACTTATTACAATGATAAAGAGAAAGACCAACAGAAAGTGCAAGTGGTGGCAGTGCTAGGAAACGAAACACAATTGATTTAAAAATGAAAATGATTAAAAAGTACAAAGCAGGACAACGTTTGTCATCTATTGCACGGGAATTAAGTCTCCTGTTTCAACAGTGAATACTATTTTCAAGGATCAATGCATTTAAGATCAACAGTAGTGATCACAGCGTTCAGGTGTTGTATCGAAGATGGAAAAGCTATTAATAATATGAATGGAAAATTAGATTGAGAAGCGAGTACCCCCAAGTGTAATGGCCATTCAAGCAAAAGCAAGAAGTATTTATGAAGATATTAAGGATAAGTACAGCAAATCCCAAACCAAGTCCATGGCAAGCGATGGGTGGTTTAATAGGTTCAAGCATCGTGCTGGTTTCCACAATGTTAAAGTACGATTTTTGTAATTGCACACTTTTGTAATTTTACCTGTGCATGAGAAGAAAAAAAAAATTGAATAAATAATTCTGTTTACATGTTCATCCAACATTTCTTTTTTGCTTCAATCAAATTCAGTGCACATAGTTGCAATTGCTGCATAAGCAATTAGGGAAATTCCGACTTGCCTTGAGTTCTGCGGAACACAACCCTTACATTAAGTCAGGGAGTGGATGTATATATT